>NC_024798.2:7399187-7699187 GCF_000309985.2 Brassica rapa | reverse complement strand
TGTGATTCCTAGACATAATAAAACAGCATGGCTATTCACCCTTAACAGGAATCCAACTTTCGACCGCATTGCTTCCTGGAGCTCTGACGTGGAAACTGTCTGTTTGTTGTGTGGAAATAGCAATGAAAGCAGGGATCACCTTTTTTCACATGCTCTGTCTCCTCTGTTGTATGGAACTCTATCATGTCTAGATTCGGCATAGCAGACTGGCCTTCATCTTGGTCAGAGGTCTTACTATGGCTGCCTCATGCTCCTAGTAATAACACACAAAAGACGGTTTTTCTTCAAGGCTGGCAAGCATATATCTATGAGCTTTGGAGAGAAAGAAATAGGCGTCTTCATGATGGCCTTACATGGCCTGCTGCTAGGGTGGTAAAGCTCATCCTTTCTTCTTTGCGGGATAAATGCTCGGCAATGGAGGCTCAAGGTCTCCCGAGAGGTCCCTTGTTAGCTTCCTTTTGGTTTGACCCACCATAATGCCTTTTCTCATTCTTGAATTCTGGTTGTATATCTGGCCTTCATCTTGGTCGGAGGTCTTACTATGGCTGCCTCATGCTCCTAGTAATAACACACAAAAGACGATTTTTCTTCAAGGCTGGCAAGCATATATCTATGAGCTTTGGAAAGAGAAAAATAGGTGTCTTCATGATGGCCTTACATGGCCTGCTGCTAGGGTGGTAAAGCTCATCCTTTCTTCTTTGCGGGATAAATGATCGGCGATGGAGGCTCAAGGTCTCCTGAGAGGTCCCTTGTTGGCTTCCTTTTGGTTTGACCCACCATAATGCCTTTTCTCATTCTTGAATTCTAGTTGTATATCTGTTCTAAAGCTTGCTTCTATTCTTTGTTAATATTAATGAAAATCCTTTAACAAAAAAAAAAGAATGTATCAGTTATGACATTTTTAGGTGTTATCTAACTCTAGAAAAATGTGTCTAAATAAGTTCAATTGTGATAAAAAAAAACAAAACTGTTGCACTTTGATTTTTAAAATATATAATTTAAATGCATGCAAAAATTTTACTCGTGCTTAGCACGGGATTATATACTAGTTGCTATATATATCTTAATCACATTTGAAAAATTTATAGGTTTTATTTAAGAAAAGAATATATAATAGTTTCATTTTGATAAATGAATGGTCCATGACATACTATATAATATAACATTCTCTAGCAATTTAATTTTGGATTAACAAAGTTTTCGATTGATTCTCAATCCGCCACATAAGCAAAATTAGCATTTTAATTACATGACAATTAAGCATAACATTTTTTTTATTTAGTACAAACTATATGTTATAACTTTTTAAATGATTTTATATTAATATATAAGAAATTAGATTTGTTTTAAGAAAAGACAATTTAGTATGGATCTATTTTAATTAGTTAAAACTTAAAACAATCAACGTAAAAGATAGCAACAAGAGAGAAAGTTTTAGGATTCAAACATTTTGAGCGAGGATACAACGTATATAAATAACATTATTTATGTTGTTTTGTTAAATCTATTTAAATAAGTAGAATTTATAGGACGAAACATGATGATGACAAAAAAAAAAAATATAGGACGAAACATGATTAAAATTTTTTTAAAAAAATTTTAATATGTGAATCCTCATCAGGAAAACTTGTTGATATTTCATCTATGTCTAGGTTTCGTCGTTTTATCCCAAATTGAAATCTCGACCTTAACACAAATCGAAAAAAGTCGAAATTGTATCCAATTATAAAAATATCCGAACGGAATTTAAGAATTTAGTATTTTCGGATTCGGGTACAACCCAAACCGAAATCAGAAATAGGATCCGAAAATATATAAAATTAGTTAAATATGTTAATGTTCATATATATTAAGTTAATTTAGATACTTTAGAGTATTTTAAAAAATATTGTAGTTTTATGTGTTATTTTGAAAACTTTTAGTTTGTTTAGGTAGGTTAACAAGTTTTTATTAAATTTTCGGATAATTTATTTATTTTGAATATTTTTGTTATTTTCAAAAAAAAATTAAAAGATATTTATGAACGATTTCAGACATTGGTTATAATCTGATCTGAACCGGAAACTCAATCAAAGCGACCTGTAAACTAATATGACCCAAATCCCTTAGACTATATTTGCGAAGTGATTTTGCCACACGTCCTTTATACAATCAATTTCACAAAACAAATATGACATGGCTAATGAAATTGATGACATGTCTTATAGCTTAATATTATATGGACAATTGTATTTAATGTTAATTTATATTTTTGGTAAACTTTTAAAATATGGTAATAACTCATATATTACATTTAATGTCAATTTATATTTTGGAATTTTTTTTAGAATATGGAAATAATTCATAAATCATCATTAAAATAAATATATTCAAATATGGCATTATATATTTCGAAATATAATTTAATTATATATTTTTAAATTATACAATTTTATTACTAAAATTTTCAAAAATGTATACATTTTTTTAGAAAACTATAAAAATTTAATCGTAAAAAAATTATTTTCTTATATATCTACAAATTTTATAAATATTGTTTAATTGTATTTTTTGGTAATTATGAAAATTTTACAAATTTATTTAATATATTTAATTAAAATAAATAGATAGAAAATTTTATCAAATATTATAATTTCAAATATATACATGCATATTCTTAAATATAATTTTTATGTTTAATTAAATCAAATTTATATTAAAATATTGATACGAAAAAAAATTTACAATATTAATAAAATATTATTTTAAAATATAATTTAAATTTATCTGTTAAAAAATATTTAAAATTTTTTTATTGCACATAGTGCAGGAAAACACCTAGTAAGACTTATAAGCGTATATAGTACGGAACATTTAAAATCTAAATTAACCAAATCGAACCGAATCCGGCAAGATTCCCAGGCGTATCTACGTCAATAAAATTTGATATACGATTTCACCAATAGTTATAAAAATATACTAGATTTTGACCCGCGCTTAAGAAGCGCGGATATTTTTTTGGTGACCGTAAACTCAAATATTAAATGAATTTATGTTTATTATTAGATATCTAAAATATTTAAAACTGTTTTATTATTATTATTTCTGTCGAGTACAATGTTTCATTGAGTTTTCATATCCAAATCAGACTTGTGGTCGAATCGTAAGATCTAGTAACTCATATATTGTGGAATAGAATATAATAAAATGAATATAGTAAAAGTATTTGAAAATCAAAAAGACCGTTATTAACCCACTGAGAAAAAATATAATTTGTTTTTTTGTTTTATAAATTTTTGATATATTAATATATATTTGACTTGTATAAGAAATTTCTTTTAACAAATATTGTTAAGTTTATTTATAAATATATTAATTATCAATCTACCAAAATAGTGAAGCAAGTATTATTTTTTTTTCCTTTTTTAATTTTCTATCAAACTATTATCAATTTTTTCAAAAAAAAAAATCAGTTTGTGACAGATATTTTATTATTAGAAATCCATACAATTTAAATAATGTTACATTTATATGTATTTATGTATAAAATGGTTCATAATTTGGGATTTTGTAAGAAAATGGTCTAAAATTAATTTGATTAATTTTTTTTTCTGTAACAAAAGTTAATTGGATTTATATTTTTCTTTTCTGAATGGGTTGTATCAGTTAAATTATTTTTTTTTAAGTTAAACACCCAAAGCCCAATTAATAATATTTATTTTGCTGATAACAAAGTGAGATTAAACAGGGATAACATATAATATATATAAGGAATACCAAAAAATAAAAAAAAGTAAAGGTCCAAACAACCTTTATAAATAGATTTATCAAGAATGCTTCCCTTTTAATAGAATAGATAGTTTTAGATTTTAAAAAGTTGCGTTTTTATTTACATGACAGTATAATCAGCATACGGCAATGTTTTGAACATGATTTTACAATTTTCTAAAAAAAAACTGTATTTGTAAAGTTCAGAAGAAAGAAAAAGCAAAAAATTGATATGAAAGATATTCATAAAATAATATTAACAATTAAAAATTAGTAAATTATACTTTTTGAGAAAAAAGGATGTGTATTTACTCCAAGTTGGAGAAGGCGACCATTGACTTCAAAATCTGAGGAACAGCCACGTTAGGGAACGAAATCAACAATTGCCATGCAACCTTGTGTGGTGCTGTCCCAATCACAACACGTGTCACTCTGCTGCTCCTGCCGCCTTTAGTTAGAGAGGTTTTCGCAGCTCTATGAAGCTTAGCTGAATCTGCGTGACAATTTAATTTTGCTTTTCCTCGGTCATATCGCCTAATCAGGTTTGAGTCTTTTGTTTTCTTTCTTGAAAATATGATATTTGGGTTCATAAATAAACAAAATTTTTAGTTAAGTGTGTTTATTAGTCAAACCATCACTAGTTTTATCTCATACTATACAGATGAATAACGTACAAGGGTGGTTGGTGACTTTTTTTGTTAAGTTTTTTTTTCCTAGCTAGAACCATATTTTGTTCCAATGGCAGTGAATGTTACTAATTTCAGCAGTGTTGGGAAGCAAGAATAATGGGTTGGCTTTGGAGGAAAAGGGTAAGTTTGGGTAAGAAGGAGGTTCTCGCAGCAGTTCTTGTCATGTTTTTCGCACCATTCCTTGTTCCTCCACTCATTGTTGCCTCCACAATCGCCTTGATCGCATCCCTTCCCTATTGTTTTCTCTTGGCGAGCTATGTTTGTACTGAAAAGCTTATGAGAAAACTGCTTCCTGCTACTGCTTTTGGTGGAAGAGGTGATAAAATGGTGCTACCCCACGACAAGGTTGGTCACGGTGATCTATATGATGATGGCATGGCACGAGTGGCTATGAGTGATCCGTGTTGTGTGAAGGCTGAGAAAGGGGGGACTGCTGCAATTTGTTTCAAGGAAGATGGCAATGATCACATAACACCCTTGAGAGTGACTAACATTATGCTTGATGTGTATCAATCCCCTGAGGATATCAGAAAAGAGTCAAAGAGCTTGTTAGAGAGTATTAGAGACGATGAGAGTAGTGCTAATCAATCCCTTGGTAGAGGAATCTCTGAGAAAGCTTTCGGAGAGGGAGAGGACAACAAAGATTCGAGAAGAGTTGAAGATCTATCAAGAAAGAAGAAAGTGTATGGAACTAGAATTGAAGGTGGTTTTATAATTAAGTGCAGGTTGCAGATTTTAATAATATATGAAATTAGCTTATGAATCTTCAAGCTGTTCTTTTATTTGCAGGGGCACTTGAATCTACTAGAAAAGAAGCATCTAGAGGGAAGGATATGGAAAAATCTTCAAATGAGGTTAATTAGGATGTTTTTCATTCATCATATGACTTAATTACTAAATGACATCATATCTTTCATGAAGGTAAACTGAACGGAATAGCTTATAGCTTCTTGAAATCACTTTTTTTCTGTGGATCCATATGTTATTCACTTTGATTTGCCTCTCTCATTCAAAAGAATAACTCAAAGAGCCGTTCAACTTAACTGTGTCATTCATAGTCAAGAAGTTCTGCCCAAGCATGAACCATGTATGCAATGTCTGAAAATCAATATACCATGTTGTAGGCGAACTTCTTTAAGAAGCTTGTGAAGATCTCTTAGAGCTTCTTCCTTGCAACAGTGTCTGTGAAGCATTCTTTCTCGATAGATAGTAGCATGTTAGTTGTGATTGTGTATTGTTGGATACCCAAGTCATTCTGAAAGAGCTTTTTCTTGTTTGAAAAGGAAACCGTACAAGTATTGTTTACTGATAATATAGGTTTTTGGGATGTAGATGAAGGTGTTGTATAACGAGGAGCAGATATGGGCAAAGATGGAGGCACTAAGGAAGATAGTAGGATACAGTGTTGCTAGGAGCACGACATATTCTGAAGAATTGAAGGCGCTCTATATGTTTATGGGTGTGGAACTGCCGACATTGATGATGTTGGAGAAGGAGAATCAAGATATTGCACATGTTAGTGAGAGACTTTGCGTTCTACTGTCTGTTATTGGAATAAAATGAGAGTATTTTTGTAAGCTTCAAGACTCTGCTTTTGGACTGCTCTCAGTCATCGTTTCTTCCGTGTTTAATAACAGTTGAGAGATGTTTTCATTAATGTGTTAGACAAATTAAGAGATACTACCACTTGTATACAACAGAACTTGGAGAGAAATGCAGATAAATCAAGATGAACAAGAGAGAGACTGATTTAAACTATCAACGTCTTTTCCAGAAAAAAAAGATCCGTTCAATATCAAATACGAAATTCCTATTAATAGACCAACAATATCAGTAACATTTTTTTGTTTTTTGTTTTTAAGGTTTATTTGTGCAACAGGCACAATGAATGAGCATCTTCTTATCAAAAGCCCACAAGCCATGAACTAGTATTTGTTTCTTCTTTGTCTCAGTACAAACTTTGTACCCAAACTTCCAACAAGAAGATTTGCACACCAAGAGAAAGAACAAAATAAATGAGAGTTGAGAGCGCGAAATTAGGCAATACTTCCATAATCCATCCTTCCATGAGACGTCGAAGGAACATTCGGGACATGATGGTTGTTAGTCCTACGTCCTCCTGCAAGACAAGACCAATCAAAGGCTGTATGATAAGAGAACGTTCTAGAGAAAGTTAAGAGTAAAATTAAGTACCCCAAGGGACACCATTGGTATATGAGCTACTTCTGGGTGAGCGTTGACCCCCATAATTACTGTTGGACGGAGGAAGCTGCGCATTGATGTGATTCCGATCCATCGGCCTTCCAGCATTTGGTCTCCCATGATAGACCCGTTGAGGCTGCTGCCCTAAGCGACTTGGAGAATTCTGGGAGACATGAGGAGTGAATTGTGATCCTGGCATAAGTTGGCCAAATCTGGCACGCGGATCATTACTTGGAGGGCTGCCATTCTCTACTTGCGAGAACGCTTGATTGACACCATATCTCCTGAAGTAGATTCAAAGTTACAAGCAATCAGATCCATCAAGAGTGAAACGAAAAAAGAGCATTAAATGATTTGCATGAGTATAAAAGTCAATTTTCCCTATCAGAGCAAGTTCAAGTGATGCCTCATGTGCAGTGTGTCTACCTTTACTATTAGAATATAGCACCGTCCTATCAAGATGCTTAATGTGCACAAAGATATAATCATACAATCAAGTATAGGAGTTTCTGCGTTTCTAATATAGCTCTGAAACTCAAAGCTACTACATCGTTTGTCCTGGTAAGTTAATACTTATGGAAGATGTAAGATTCACCAAAGTTAGTGGTGGGGGTATATGTTCGCGCATTCTCATAGAGCTTCAACCAAAAAATAAAAATAAAAACAAAAAAAAGTTGCAATATACACTCCGCAGGATGTCTTTTAGGTTATACCTTTGGGTTGCCAGATTTGATGATGAGGCTGGGGCATTACTGTTGAACCTTCTGGAGCTGGAGGCATCTGCTGAACCAAGTTGCATACTTCTGCTGAATGCATTAGCAATGACACTCTCATCTGCGCTATCTTCTTGTAGAAGCAATTCATCACTGTACATATAACAAAATTGTGCATATTAGAACTTCCATTCAAAGGACTGTACGTAAACATGTATCTTATGTGACTGTAAATAGCAAAATGAAAAGAGGTTAATATCATGTTAGCTGTAATAACATCAGGTAACAAAGCATGATTGCCCATTCAAATGGACACTATAACCTGACTGGTTCTAGATAACACTCCACTTATCGATTTTGATGCCCATAAGTTTTTCTAAGTTTAAAACTCAACTACTAGTTAACAGTGGTGAGACATCAAGGGCTGTGACATGCATATTCCAATACTGTTCAAACTAAGGCAATACAGAAGCATAACATCACTCATATTCTGTATAAGTCCGGCACATATACACAACATACATTCACAGAGAAAAAACCTTGACACATTCTATATAACTTGTAAAGTAGAGAATACGTTGTTTACTTGCCTGTAATTTGGGTCCCAGTCTCCTGGATCAGGCACTGATAAGGTATTATCCGGATTTTCAAGATGTGGTCCAGTACTGGAAGGGTTATACGTATTGGACCGGAGGGATGAGCTGGAAATGTTATGTGTGGAGTACCCCTCACTTTGATTAAAATTATCGATCGCATGCCCTTGCGCTTGTGATAAGGAAAAATCCTGAGATTGAGAACCTCCAGAATATCCAACGCCCTTTCTTCGGTTGAACTGACTGAATGCAGCCATTTTTCCTAAGGGAGACCCGTGACAACTGTTTCTTACTGGAGATGTCGGACCATGGTGTCCAGGAGAGCCAGCAAAAAATTGATTGTTTGTATTCGGTGGAGTAAACTGTGACGGACTAGTGCCAAGGGGTAGAGGAGCAAAATTTCCAGCGGATGGACTTGTACCAAGGCCATGTCCATGTGGGTACTGCATAACCCTACGTCTGGCATCAGGACTAGTTCCAAGCATTGGGACACCACCTTGGTTTTGCATGTATAGGCCAGTATGATTCACAGGAGAATAATAGGCAAACATATTGCCGTTCTCTCCATAGCTATTTCCCTGAAAAGTGCCATCATTGTAGCTACCATAGCTTCCGATACTCCCATAACTATTTGCATGTGAATAAGGAAACATCTGAAAATGGGGACTATTTTGCATGGGCATTCTGGTTATCCCTGATACCTATCAGAGAAATAAACAACTTTAAAAAGGAGGTCCACTAAATACTTGAAGGTGTTACAAATACTCTACAAGAGACAAGGAGTCATACATGAGGAGAAAGACCAGCGGCAAACCAGTGCCCTCCACCTGGATGGTGGTCCACTTTGATATTTTGAGCAACATGCTATAAGGAAAATGGAAAGATAACAAAACAAATTTAGTGAAAATAGGGAATTTTTTCACGTCCCTCCACAAGAAAGAATCTCAATTTTCTTCAGCCATTTTTCTGCAATATCTTCGAAAAGAAGACTAAAATATCGGAAAATTTTGCTAGAAGAAAAAGTATCTTCAATCCATCTCGTGATTGTTTGGTTTAGGAAATGATGAAATAAAACTAATCATTGGTATGACAATAAGGCCACACAAGAAGTTTGAGACCTGGAAAGGAATTTCATCTGACTTACCACATGAGGTGTTTCTGGAGGAGGGTTGTATGGGCACGTAAAAGGTTCCCCAGTGATAAAAGGGTGCTTAGCAGCCTAAAGAAATGAAAAGTAGATGTGTGTCCATTATGAGTAGCAAGATAATATGAAGCCTTTAAAACTAGATATACAGATAACGTTAGCCAGGAAGTTCAATACCTGAAAAGGTGACCAACGTTTTGTTGGATCAAATTCAACAAGTCCTCTCAGAAAGTCAATAAGAGCTAACCGGATCTGAGTTTCTGTGATAGTTCATGAAAAAAAAAAGTCACCATGGAAGATAGTCCAGTGATTATCCCTGGAAACTTAAGCACATTAGAGGATCCTGACTTTACCTTTGGCTACATCGTCTTCAGGCAAGTTTATCTTGTAAGGATAGCCTTTAACAATTTCTTCAAGGTTCTTATGGCGGAAGTACTCTTTCCCAATTTCTGGCTTTTTCTTTTCTCTCTGAATTAAAAGTAAAGAACGGCACGAGTTATCCAGAGAACAAAATTACCAAAGTCAAAACTAATGACTATTTAGAATAAAATTAATTTCCTCAGGTAACAGTCTAAGCCTTCCTTTGTTTATTGATATAATTACTTGTCCCGAGTTTTCAATACTCATTTTTATACCACTGTCACAGATGTAAAACAATAATTACTTACAGCTTCAAATTCTTCTTCCGTCAGTGCCATATAAGCACTTTTGAGGCCACCATAAGTTCCACCATTCCCCAAATTGTGGACACTCCCAACACATTTAAAGAATTTATTCGTATGTTCTGCTTCCTTGAGCACATAATCAGGTGGTTGCTTCCTGAGAACATTTTTGACATAATATCGAATCACAACATAAAAAAGGCCACTGCCAGAATAAGAAAAGTTCCTCGTTCCTAGATATCTTGACACTATAAAAGGACTCCATAGTTGCACAAACGTTGAGAAGCTAAAACAAGGACTGCTGAATACAAAGGGAAATGAAAGAATGACGGTAAGCACCAAGGGTGCAGACACCCAAAAATCCCCTGAATACTACATATATAGACTGATTGCTCATTTATCAATTTCATAATAAAAGATCATACCCCAGTATTTCAATCATACGCTTCAAGATATCAAATTCTGAAGCTCCTGGAAACAGTGGCAATCCAAGAAACAGCTCAGCCACAATGCAGCCAAAAGACCACATGTCGATAGCTGTAGTGTATCTATAGAGTGGTTAAGCCTCAACATAGAGACTCAAAATATTTTAAGATATCATGTACTATAGGAAGCATAAAGCAAAGAACTTTTGTTTGCAGTCAAATTAATGCGGGATAAGAAAGTAACAAATGGCTGGAACTATAGCAACTTAGTTACCGCAAGTGTGTTAAATAGATCAATAAGAGTCGCAGACCAAACAAGATTAATGTGGAATACATGCTAAAAAAGCAAATCTCAAAGACAG
Organism: Brassica rapa; assembly: GCF_000309985.2. Lineage (NCBI taxonomy): Eukaryota > Viridiplantae > Streptophyta > Magnoliopsida > Brassicales > Brassicaceae > Brassica > Brassica rapa. Next base: position 7,688,650 of record NC_024798.2, on the reverse strand, counting down.
TGAGACAGTGCAGTACCAACGACTATGAGAAAATATTCTAACTTAGTTTATTATATTTAAACTAAAAAGGATACCGGTACCCAAGTAAAACTTCCGGCGATCTGTAGTAACGACTCTGTAGAAAAATGAATTAGGCAACTTAATTCAATTGCTTGGTTTGACAAAATAGAATAGAAAGATAAATAGGAAACAAGAAGAACCTGAATATATGAGTAAATAGTCTTAACTTCCATGCACGCTGATCCAAAGTCGATTATCTTAATTTCAGTTGGCTTCACACTGATGCAATTGAAAAAAAAAACTATTCAACTTAACTAAAGTTATTGATTTCAGTTGTGTGAATAGGGTTGATGCTAGAAAGTAGACCTGGTACACAGAAGGATATTCTCTGGCTTCAGATCACAATGGATTATGCCAGCATCTTTCAAAAGAGCCAAACCAAGTAAGATCTAGAGGACACCATAGAAAACGGTTGATTTAGTAAATTCGGACGTTAAGACAAACAAAATGGAGAAAACACATATCTAGAAATCTAAATACCTGCTTAGAAAAGAGCTGGACTATGCTTAACGAGAGGCCTCTAAATTGATTTATCTTTATGAGCTCATACCTGAACCAGAAATTACCAAGGGCATGGGAATTATTATCAACAGTTCGAACAGAAGAAAAAAATACGCGGACAAACGTATAGTACGAAAAGAAAAGAATACTTCAGTTATACAACTTACAGATTCATGTCGAGAAGTTCAAAGCATATGCATAAATGACGTTGATGTAAGAAGTAGTCGTATATGCGAACAATATGGTGCTTGTCCTCTGGATCATACTTCTTGTTTAGCTACACACTCAAGCAAAAAGTATGAGACAGACCTCAAACAATTTTGAATACTAAGACAAAGGATCATTCAAGTACAGAAGAATCACATACCGTTGTCAAAATAGACACTTCAACCAGCGCCTGCTGATAGTATGCAGGCTTGTTTTTTATTACTTTCACAGCAACAAAGCTGTTTGTCTCAGGAACCCAGCATTTAGCAACCTGACCAAAAGTCCCATGGCCAAGAAGATCTTTGACAATGTACCTAAGAAGTTAGACCAGGAGTGAAAGCTTAATCAAAAAGGCATACTTTGTGAATAGAAAGTAGTTCAAATTTTATGCCGTATCAGTGAAAATGAAAACTGAGTATAAATAAGGCAATGACAAACCTATGCCGTGAATCTGAACTGCAGAAATCATCATTTACAGCCAGAATTAGGTCGGAGTTGACATTATCAAAGCCATCATTGAGCACACCAACCGATGGAGTAGTCAAGTACCGCTTGGGATTCAACTCTCCTCTATATTTGAACTGTGGATTGCATGTTTTGTATGTCTCAACCAAGCCCCTAGTGAGTCTCTCCACTACCTGCAAACAGAAAAATATATCCAAGCTAAAATTTGAGCACTGGAAAGTATTGCAACAGTGAAAAAAAATCTCCGCTGTTACTATCTGAACGAGATATACATTTCTAAAGGGTTGATAAGGTAAAGTCATGGCAAGAAGACAATAACATATAGAAGTAATCATCCACTACATCTACGATTAATGCACACTCGTTTGTTACAGTGACAAACACCGGGTAAAGATGTATCCAGTCACTCAACTAGGACCTTGGTAAACCGCACAATAACACAATGGGTAACATTTTGCATCGTTTTCAGGAATGAGCTCTATCCCTAAAGACATGGAAGGGCAGATACATTACTAATGACATGTTTGATGAACTATGATCCTTTATCTAAAGTACTATGGTAAATGGTTTGAGCTCTAATTTGGGTACAGTTAAGAAGTAAAAACATCTTCTAAGGCGAATACCTACTAGGCTATCTGTAAGCGAGAGAACATGCTAGGCTATTGGTAAAGACTGTAAGGCATTCCTGAACCTAGAGCTAGTTCTGGCAGCTTTACAAACAACAAACAACCCTTGCCTTTTCTTTATGCGTTCTCACTATACCAAATCTAAAAAAGTTGTTATCTTAGCAGAATGGGAAAATCAAATCCAATTACACAACAAACACAAAGAAAGGGGACTACTCACCGCCTTCTTCTTCACAGCAGCACGCAATGTCTGAGGGAAATAACGCTTGAAAACAAGCTGAATTGGCTGCCACGGTGTTGATGCACCTCTAGAGCCCATCTCACGAGCTCCACCACCAATGTCATCCATGATCCGTACGAAACCAAAGTAGAAGCACCCGAAACCTCAATTGACCACACTAAACTTTCTCAGAGAAACCCGATTGAGTATAGTCCCATGCCCCTTTTCTTCATCAAATCAAACCCAAGTCAAACCCTAAATCGGACCATAGAACTATCGAACACAAATGTAGAGAAAGATTCCAACTTTATGTCTTCGGAGGAACGCCAAGAAAAGGGTAAGAGAGATTCCGGACAATTTCAACTATAATTCAGAGGAGAAATTGAATTGGGAGGACGAACGAATCTAACCACAATGGTACAAGATTGCGAGAAAGGAACGATAAAAAAAGAGGAGATCAAGAGAAAAGTGAAAGCTTTTGATTTTGATTTTGATTTTGATTTTGGTTTTGGTTTTGATTATTTCGTGTGAGGAAGATGAGTCGATGTGTTTCGTCTTCGAAACGACCACTCCTGATTTTTGTTCTTTCCTCTCCTTCCTTCCATCTTTGCATTTTGTGTCAAGTGTTATTTATTAATATTCCATACAATATTATTCAAATATTTTTTTCTGCGAACTAGGATTATTTTATCCTAGTAATTTTTTTTTAAACTATCATTCTTTTAATTTTTTAGAAAAAAAATTCTAAAATTTTAAATTTATTAATCAATAACCTATTCTCTTTTTTACAACAAAATATTATGTTATCGTTCAAACTAGAGGTGATAAAAGAATATTAAAGATAAACTTTAATTAAAAACATAGTACAATCCTCCTTGAAAAAATTGATGTCTTATTCACGTTTTTGGTATGTATGTGATTTCGAATTCCTAAAACCTTCTCCGAAGAGATGTCATCTCTACTAGTTTTATAGAAAAATTTGGCCATGCTTTCAGATTCTTTATCATTGTGATGACGTTTTTACTAGGTCTGGGCGTTCGGCGGATCGTTCGGTTTCGGTCCGGGTGATTTAGATTTTCGGATTTTCGGTGTTATGTTCAGAAATACCATTCAGGTTTTACTAATTATCGGATCGGGTTCGGTTCCTTCCGGGTTCGGTTCAGATCGGATGTAACCAATGTTTAAAATCTTCCAAAAATCTATTTTTTAAACCTCAAAAATTGACATTTTTTTCAAAATATATAAATTGTTTACAAATCTAATTAAAATTTAGTTAAACTAACTAAATTAACTAAAAAGTATTCAAAATAGCTGTTAAAACAAACTTAAAAAATATTTTGAATACTCTAAAATATCTAAATCATCTTAAAATATATACATCCATTAACATATTTAACTAATTTCGGATATCTTCGGATCCTAGTTTGGATTTCGGTGCGGTTCGGATTATAACCAAACACCAAAGTACTAAAACTCATAAGTCTTGTTCGGATATTTTTGTATAACAGTTCAGATTCGGTTTCGGTTTTCGAGTTCGGGTTTAGGTAGGTACTTCGGGTTGAGGTAAAAACGCCCATGCCTAGTTTTTACGGTCCATCCCAATGTATTGACATGTTTGTGTGTTGAAGCACGTTTACATAGTTGAAGTAATTGCTTCCAATTCAGAATGCTACGGAGACAAACATATTTCTTTGTTTTTCAATCCTAAGAGTTGTTCACTTCCAGAATTGTTTAGCCATACCCACTAAACTGTGAATCTGAAGTCCACAATCCATCTACCATACAAATTTGCTGCAAGATTAAGACTTGTATATTATGTGGTTAAACTGGGATTTGACCGTATGTTGGATTTTTTAAATCCACCTCAAACCATGCATTATATTCACTATGGATGTGTCTTATTAACATTAATGAATCTCTTGAGATTTTTCTAAATAGTTTGTCATTGATGCCCTTTTATAGGTACTAAATTATCTAAGAACAAAGATCTCTACCGAAATCTAGATTTTTGATTTCCCATTTTCTTCAAAATAAGAAATTCAAATTTTTATACAAACTTGTAATTGAAAACATGCTCGGACGCGATGGCATTGAGGCGAGAGCCCAAATTTGTAAAGTAGGCGGACATTCGAATATCAAACGGTTTATCTAGTTCTCCACATCTAGGGCAGTGGTTATCACATCGCATATGACGACATGTCAAATTCCTTTTGATGGCTAATTATCTAGATACCATCTGCCATATTAGATGCCATATTTTTGTGTAACATTAATTTTCCAAGCGAAAACTTGGAGCTTTGTAATAATGGGCTCTGATACCAGTACATTAGGTTTTTACCATATATTATTTTTTGTAACCCAATAACCTGATGTAACTGTATAGATCTCATTTTTTGTATAGCTCCAACTATATTTGCTATTTCTATTGGTTTGACTTATGCCTAAACTCCGAATCAACAGAAAATCTTCTAGGTGAACTAAATTTTCCAACGCTTCTTCATTCCATTCTTTTGGAGAGCCATGTATAAGTTTGCTTACTGTCATGTGTGGATGTACTACTGATGCATTAGGTTGTGCTGTCCTAGCAGGGTTTGTAGGGATCCAAGGGTTTTTCCATACTCTTTTTCAAACCGAATGAACATTTTGTCTTATCTTCATGCTGAGTAAGGGTCTGGCTGCCATTAAGCTCGTCCAAACATAAGAAGGACTCTCAATATTTTCTACGCGCAAAGGCGAGCATAATCGTTGAGACTTGTATAAGCCTTCATAGTTGTTTTATTAATAGAGCAAAATTAAATTCATGGATTAATCAATAACTAGCTATTTACCGTGAGTTAGTGTAAATAATAGAAAGAGAAAAATAATAGTAGTGAAAAGCAAGAAAAATGTTGTTTAAAGGGTTTATTTGCCAACTAGCCATATTAAAAAGACAAATTAGGTGAGTGACAATGATTTTGACATAATAAGAAAACTAACATTTACATCATATTTTATCCGGTTATACTGTTTCTCTTTGCCATTATCCTGTAGAAATGTGTTATGTATGTCCACGTAGTCTATGTAATACATGATCAAGTATGTCTAAAAATATTTCATTAGAAAGAAGAAGTCACCCACGCTACACCTTTATTAGTCACATATATATATATATACCGAATGTTCTATTCCATATAACCGAAGTAGTGTAGAACTATAACTTCACCTACAATCCGTAATACTAAACATATCCCAACCTTAAACCCTAGATACTCAACCTTGTCTCAATCACACCTCAACCCCTAAATACTAAATTCTAAATTATAATCACTAAACCCGTACCCAAATATAAATCTCAAACTCAAATATAAATTCTAACCCAAATAGAATAGAACAAAATAAATAACAAAATACATATTGGTAAAATTATGAAATGTCTATGATTGCATGGAAGAAGTTAATATTGACCCCAACCATACCCTCTCACCTTCAAAATACTAAACCCTAAGTTATAATCACTAAACCCTTACCCAAATATAAACTCTAACCCAAAAAAATAGAACAAAATAAATAACATAGTACATATTGGTAAAATTATGAAATATCTATGATTGCATTGAACAAGTAAATGCTGACCTCAACGATACCTCTCACCTTCTAAATATTAGATCCTAAACTATAATCACTAAACCCTTACGGCCTTACCCAAATATAAACCATGAACTCAAATATAAACTCTAACCCAAATATAATAAAACAAAATAAATAACATAGTACATATTAGTGAAATTATGAAATGTCTATGATTACATGGAAGAAATTGATGATGATCCCAACCATACCCTTCACCTTTTAATACTAAACCCTAAATTCTAATCACTAAACCCTAATCCAAGTACGAATCCTAAACCTAAATATCAAAATCTAAAAATACATAATATTATGTAATGTTAAATTATATTATGTAATATTAAACTATACAATATAGGTTATAGTACAATTTTACAAGTTCAAAAACATGTAACGATAGTCAGCTCTAATCCAATGTCAACCCCAATTTTCCATAAATTAAACCCAAATTTTGAAATGTCAGTAAGATGCATTACCATACTACATGAGACATATATAATAAAAAATGTGAAAATGTAGTTGCAATCTAAAGATCATCTTAACATATTTCTCAATGTTGATATGGTTATGCCTTCATGGAAGGTGGTAATGCTTGCAACTATGCCAACCCCAATCATACATAAACTAAACCCAATCAACTAATCACTAAACCATACACGGAAATATATACTCTAATCCAATGTTAACCCCGGTCTTTCATAAACTAAACCCTAGCCACTAATCACTAAACCTACATGGAAATATAAACTTTAATCCATTGTCAAACCCAATTTTTTATAACATGCATTTCCATTCTACATGAGTATATAGAATAATAAGGTACCAAACGATATCGATATAGCACAATACATATATATTGTTCAAATTTTGAAGTGTCTATAGGGAAAGAGGTAATGCTTACACCAAATTCAGATTGATTGTAGCAAATAGAAATGAAGTAGAGAAAAGAGGTAGAAGAGACAACATCATATGAATATCATTCTCATTCAATATTACATTGTATTCCCTTTTATTTGATGTCATAATAAACTATATTCCATTTACGTTCACTATAATATTTCTCTTCACAAAATCATATATAGACTAATGTAAAACATATTTGCATACACCAATAAAAAACTTATATCAATAGAATATGAAATAACAACAAACAAGATTGAACATTCTCTTTCAACCATCGAATGAAATATAACTTACTAAGTATTACATTATATATTAATAAACATGGCAAATAAGAGAAAAGCCAAATTTGAAGAAAAGATAGTATGTTCCATTTCATAAAATAGTATAAAAATACTATTACTCTTCCAACTCATCCATGACAAACCTAAAGAACAAAATGAAAATGAAGACACCCGTTAGTTTACAAGTTGGAAGGAAATGACAGTATATGAGATAGACTACTAGTATATGAATTACGTTATGCTTAAGTTAAATATTTAGTTGTGACAATCCCAAATAGCATATGCGAGTTAAGAAGTAACATATGCAATTAAAATTGTACCATCTGGTATAATATATAATTTATATATATATGGAACAGAATAAATGGTCAGATGGAATTGATATTAGTTCTGATACGATTCTTCAGAAATGGCAGAGGAATAGAATGACACGTAACCGGTCTCTAAAACTAAGATTTTCCATTTCAATAGCACATTTTCCATAGGATATTCCATTTCAAAGAGAACTAAACTTGTTTTATCGCAAAAGGGACTTTTCATTCCATAATCACTATCCTCCTTCCGCAGTAAATATATGAGTACGACGAACCGAAATCAGTTCAAACCTAAATCAATTCTTTTACCTCAGCTTACCAGATCGGGCATGCAACAGAAACAATAGGTTAGATTTATAACTTAGAATAGGCTAGGGCTGAATCTATTCCAAATATAGGAAATAACATTGAAATAATATAATTTGTGGCACAAAACAAATAACTTACAATATTGCAACAAATCTCAACCTAATCGCCGATATGAAGGAGATGAAACACTGGTGATCGTTCACACGATCACACTTACAAACTATTCTCGCAACCAATTTCACAAGCAGATATTATTTTCCCTTTGCAACACACTTCGAGGAGTCAAAGAAACGTATAAGATGCCGACAATGGCGACTGTGGAGAGAAATTCAGTGGGTTGGAAAAGGGTGAGCAAACCGTCGACGACAACCTTTCACTTTCTCAAAAGTTACGAAAACAAGTTAAAAGAGATATTGTGATGCTAATAGCACCACGACTTACTTTCAACAGTCACTACAAGAAAACACAACTATAGCGACAAAAATTAACGAGGAAATTTAATCCTCGTAAATTTAAGTCGACTTTACGAATATCTTATGAGGAAATTTAAAATCAATGTTAGTTCGTCGTAAAATAACGACAAAACGATTTCCTCATAAAAACTACGTAACATAACTTGGTTTTTACGAGGAAAAATGGTTTCCTCGTAAACTCGACGTAACAATAGCGTCTACTTTACAAGGAAATATTTTACGAGGACTTAACAACAAAATTTTGAATCCACCAACTTTGTAGTTGTAACACATTTTTTTTGTTTTGGCTACCTAACTAAATTTCGTCGTAAATTTCTAGTAAAATTTCAACAACCAAAATTTAAAATTTCCTATAAATATGGACGTTTGAACATCATTTTAAACACACCAACAAAAAAAAATGTCGGGCTCCGGGAATATTTTCGAGTTGCGGAGGTAGATGTATATGCACAGAGATGCTAACGGGAGAGTGACGAAAGAATACCTCGAAAGGCTGGAGACATTTATGCATCAAGCAGATTCCACACCGCTTGCCCAAGAAAGCGGTAAGATGTTCTGTCCTTGTCGGAAATGCAACAATTCAAAATTGGCAAATCGTGAAAATGTTTGGAAACATTTAATAAATAGAGGTTTCACGCTAAATTACTATATTTGGTTTCAACATGGAGAATGTTATAATTATGCGAATGAAGCTAGTAGTAGTAATAGCAATTTTCAGAAAGAACTAGTTGATCATCATTTGCATAATGAACATAGTTGCCATCAGGAGAAGCAGATGGTAGATTATGATAGGGTTCATGATATGGTAGCTGATGCATTCGTAGCTCATGATGAAGATGAAGAACCTAACATAGATGCAAAAAAGTTTTATGAAATGTTAGATACTGCGAATCAGCCACTTTATTGTGGTTGTAAAGAATGTCTCTCTAAATTGTCGTCGGCTGCTAGAATGATGAATATTAAAACTGATCACAATCTACTTGAAAGTTGCATGAATGAATGGGCAGACTTGTTTAAAGACTATTTGCTGGAAGATAATGTGTCTGCTGATTTTTATTATGAGATTCAGAAACTGGTTTATAGTCTTGGGTTACCTTCGGAGATGATAGACGTTTGCATCAACAATTGCATGATCTACTGAAGAGATGATGAGAAGTTAGAAGAATGTCAATTCTGCAAGAAACCACGGTTCAAGCCGCAAGAACGATGACGTAATATGGTACCGTACCAAAGGATGTTGTACCTACCAATTAAAGACAGATTGAAAAGATTGTACCAATCTGAGCAGACTGCCGGAAGGATGAGATGGCATGCCGAGCATACTCAGACGGATGGTGAGATGACTCATCCATCAGATGCAAGAGCCTAGAAATATTTTAACAAAGTACATCCGAAATTCGCAAGCAATAGCCGAAATGTGTATCTCGGATTATGCACAGATGGATTTAGTCCATTCGGAATGTCAGGAAGACAATATTCATTGTGGTCAGTCTTTCTTACGCCATACAACCTGCCACCGGAGATGTGTATGCAACGGGAGTTGCTATTCTTGACCATATTAATACCTGGTCCGAACCATCGAAAAAGTCTCTAGAAGTTTTCCTACAACCACTGATAAAATAGTTGAAGGATTTGTGGTCAACAGGGTGAGGACGTATGACTGCTCAACGAAAACAAATTTTACGATGCGAGTGATGCTTTTGTGGACCATAAGTGACTTTCCTTCCTATGGGATGTTTTCTGGATGGACTACACATGAGAGATTAGCTTGTCCATATTGTAATGGAACGACATATGCGTTTCAACTGAAGAATGGTAGGAAGACAAATTGGTTCGATTGTCACCGTCGATTTCTTCCCATTGACCATTCGTACCGAAGAAACAAGAAAATATTTAGGCACAAAAGGGTTGTGAGAGACCCTCCTCCTCCATATCTAACTGGAGAACAAATTGAAGCGCAAATCGATTACTATGGAGCAAAACAGTTCGTTGTGGTGGCAATTGGCATGTCCCTGGTAATATGCCTGATTTTTTACGGTGTTCAGCACTACTGGCACAAGAAAAGTATATTTTGGGAGTTGCCATATTGGAAGGATCTTCTTCTGCACCACAACCTTGATGTGATGCATATAGAGAATAATTTCTTTGAGAACATCATGAATACAATATTGAATGTCCCAGGGATGACAAAAGACAACATAAAATCGAGGTTGGACTTCTCCGAGCCACATCCAAATTGGAAAAGACGCCGATCTACGTTAGAAAGATGTGGTTCAAAATTTTTGCTGTAAGTTACTATTAATTAATTATATATACTTTAATGTTTTATGATTTAGATTTTTTAATTTTTTAAAACTAATTATTAATTTAATTTTTTCTGTTACAGAAAAAATACTATTGGTCCATGGGGGTCAATGAGAAGGTGAAGAAAGAGTTTAACGCAAAGACGAAAGCTCGCTTGTTGGACACGGTCTCTAACTAGAAGGGTGATTGGATCGTGAAGGGGTATGAACGTTGTAAACCCTCTGAGCTCACCACGGAGGTGTGGGATGGCCTCATCTGTTATTGGCGGGATCCTGACTCCATTAGAGTCGCCGAATCTTGCTCTCCCCCCCCTCGTCAGATGGTAGATGAGCACGGCCACGGGCCGATGCTTCACTCTACGGGTCAAAAACTCCACGCCGGTGTCCGTCTGGATATGGTAATTAAATATTTAATTTTATTAATTATATATATATATATATATTCTAACTTTCTTAAATGTTTTTTAGGCCAAAGAGACGAGAGAACCCATAAGAACAAGGCGGGCCAATTTCTAGATGCTAGGTCCGAGCAGATCTTCAACGACTTGGTTGGTCGGGTTGAAGACCGCCAGGCCCAGCTGACCGAGGAGTCCACCGACGGATTACCTGTCACCTTATCCACACTTGAAGTGGATAGGATTTACGAGGAGGTAATTTTTTAAATTTTTTTTTTTTTATTATTCATTTAATTTAACTTTAACTTTTAACTAACAATATTTATTTTTTGTTTTTAAGGCTGTTCCTAAGAAAAATGGACATACGTTGGGGATTGGTTCCATCAACGATGTTCCGAGAGCGACATTGTCTTATGGTTAGAGACGGGATGATGAAGTCACTCAGCTGCGTAACGATTTGGACTCGACGCGATCTTCGTTCACATCTCGTATGAGTGGAGTTGAGGGCTTCTTGGACGTTGTAGTGGCCACAAATCTGGAATGGGAGTCCTTGTTGAGGAACATGCGACGACAAAATCCCATTCGAAGCGAGTCATCCGGCACACATGACGAGGCGGATGTAGAGAGGAGGAGTGAGGAATTCTACCGGGCGATGAACGATCCTTAGTTCTTTTTTTTTTCTTTTCGTTGGTTGTATTATAAATTCAAAACTTATTTATGTATAAAATATCGAAGTAAATTCATAGCTAAATTACGACTACATTACGTGGAAAGTGTACGAGAAAGTTACGAGGAAAACGTTTACGTCAACACTACGAGAAAAGTTTAACGAGTATTTTACGTGGAAGGGTTTACGTGTAATTTACGAGAAGTTACTTTCGAGGTATTTACGAGGAAATGTAGCGTCCTCCTTACGGGGAAAGGTTACATGGTTTTTATGACGAATACTTTTCTTCACCGTAAGACGAAATGTGTTTCTCGCTAGTTTACGAGGAAATATGCGTTACGACGAATGAATAACGACGAAACTTGTTTTTTCGCTAATTCCTCGTAAAACTTACTATGAGTTTTGCCGTCGTTAATCTTGTGTTTTCTTGTAGTACATTTTCAAATTAAGAATTTTTAATTTTCTTTTCGGTAGGTTTAGTCGGTTGGGGTTAGGGACAAAACATCAATATTACATAAAATTGTATCGGTATATAGAAAAACTAGGATAATTATCAAACTAATTATGCATTATTGTAGCGTTATACAGCCTAATTTTCCTTATTTAAATCATATAAACCTTTTTTCTTTTTACACAGCACAAAATCTCACTTTCTCCCCAAAAAAACATATCCTATTTCTTTTTATTCCATAAATTTTCATTTTTCATTTAAATTACCAGGTTTTTTTGTCAAAACTATAAAATTTTATTTTTCGCTAAAATCACAATTTAAGTTTTATTGTCAAAACTGTGAATTTGTTTTGTTATATTCACAAAAATGTCTTTCCATAATTACATTTTAATAAAGATTTTCAATTTATTTTTAAAATTTAATACTTTATAAACATTAATAAATTATATGTTATATTAATAATTATATCAAATTATATATTTAAAATTATATATTTAGTTTTGGATATACGTATATTTGTAAGTTAGAATAGAGCAGAAATCTGGCTCTATTTTTTTAGTATTTGTAATTTTCTACGTTTTTAACAAGATTTATTTTTAATATTTGGTTTGCTTGTATATCGACTTTTTGGATTGAATTGAAAAAAATAGTGAAACAAATTAAAATTAACGGATAAAATGCCCGCCTTTGATCTGAAATTATTTTGTTTAATTACAGCAAGGCAATTAGCTTGACACGCCGTGTTTCGTTATTACATGGACGACATGGCAAAAGCTCGGTCTCCAGGGTTGATCCTCCAATTTTGTTCAATCTTGCCACGGCCATGTTTCGACCACCACGTATGCGTCCGATTAACCGGCTAAGCTTCCTTGGTGTTTTTGAAGTCAACTAAAATCAAATCCAAAAGTGGAGGATATTCAAATAATGATATATTATCCATAAATAAATCTTTTGAAATTTCTAATACATTATTCGCGGGGTATGCTTCGTTGTCTGCCACATCGTCTCTTTTGCTACAGGCTACAACACACCTCATTATTGAGGACTAAAACTGTTTACTAGTATTAAATTAATATACCTTTCGAAATCTTCTAAACCGTGACCACTCAATGCAAAAAGGGGAACAATTGCGAAAGCTAAAGCTACGGGGTCTCTAAAGAAGAATCAGAAAAGAAAAGGGGCAAGAACAAATGACTGGGCAGTAACTAAACACGTCGCTAGGCCACAAGAATCAATTCTCACCAATCACAACTCTCGACTACAATCTCTCATCACGACTCTCCGCTGAGTTGGAGTCTCAAAATCAAATTCCGTTTACCAATTTTCAAACTAAAAAATAAAATAAAAAAAAACTCAGAGAGCCTCAAGTTTCAGCTTGCGGCTAAGATTAAAAGTCATCATCAACAATTTGAGAGAGATTCGTGTCTTTTTAATATCTGAAACCCTTCCCTCTATAGCGCTCCACACGAAGATTTTCTTTTCTTGCGTGTTTTTTCTCGGGAAAGGGAGAAAAAAAAACCTCCGGGAAAATCTGATGGACGCAGCTTCAAGTTTTCTGTGCAGAAGCATTCGGATTCCCTCGACGGCGTTCACCTTCACTCGACCGCCGGTGAGTTACGTCTGTCTCGTCTCCGATAAGAGAGACGGCGTTCGCGTTTCCCCGACGCGGAAGGTCTTTTGCAGCGGCGGTTCTAGTGCGACGAAGAGGAAGCCTCGCAGGAAAAGTAACGTTTCCGATAAACTTAGGCCTAGGAAAGTGGAGAAGAGGAAGGATACTGAATCTGTGAGTGTTAGCAGTGAAACTTGTGTTGTCGAGGAACCGAAGGAGAAGGGTAAAGAGCTGAGTCTCCGCGCTTTGAATCAAAACGGTGATCCCTTGGGGCGGAGAGATCTAGGGAGGAACGTGGTGAAGTGGATTAGCCAAGCCATGAAGGCGATGGCCTCTGACTTGGCAAACGCGGAGGTTCAGGGTGAGTTCTGGGAGCTAAGGCAGAACGCTGGTTCGGGTTTGACGTTTGTGATTCAGGCTCAGCCCTATCTCAACGCCATTCCTATGCCACTCGGCCTTGAGGTCATCTGTATGAAGGCTTGCACCCATTATCCTACCTTGTTCGATCATTTCCAGAGGGAGTTGCGTGATGTTCTCCAAGACCTGGAGAGCAAGAACGTCTTGGAGAATTGGAAGGAGACTCAGTCTTGGAAGCTGCTCAAGGAGATAGCTAATTCAGGTTTTCTTTCTTTTGGCTTTTATTTTCTTGGCTCTCTTATTGGTTTGTCTAAAGTGGAGATTTTTTTGGGTGTTGTGCAGCTCAGCATAGAGAGGTTGCTCGCAAAGCTCATCAACCAAAGCCTGTTGCTGGAGTTTTTGGGATGGACTCAGAGAAGGTGAAGGCTATACAAGCAAGGATTGATGAGTTCACCAGCCGCATGTCGCAGTTACTTCAAGTGGAACGAGATACGGAGCTGGAGGTTACACAGGAGGAACTAGATGTTATCCCTACTCCTGATGAGAGCTCGGATTCCTCCAAACCGATCGAGTTCTTGGTTAGGCACGGTGAAGCTCCGCAGGAACTTTGTGACACTATTTGCAACTTGTATGCAGTTAGTACCTCCACAGGTTAGTTCTTTCTTTGTTGTAATTTGTTCTCTTTCAGTTTCCAAAAAATATGTTGTAAAATTTAATCAATATGCAGGGCTCGGAGGTATGCACTTGGTGTTGTTTAAGGTTGGGGGCAACCATCGTCTACCTCCTACAACACTTTCCCCTGGTGACATGGTTTGCATAAGAATTTGTGACAGTAAGGGTGCTGGAGCAACTTCTTGTACGCAGGGGTTTGTTCACAACCTTGGAGATGATGGGTGCAGCATTGGCGTGGCTCTAGAATCTCGTCATGGAGATCCTACTTTCTCCAAGCTCTTTGGAAAGAGTGTCAGAATTGATCGTATTCATGGGTTGGCCGATGCTCTCACTTATGAGGTATATTTTTTTGTAGAGTTTAATCCCAGTAATTTTCATCTTTACGACATTCAAAGATGCTTATCATGGCCTTTTATTGCAAGTGTTTGCTCAAATGTCGATTGTTCACATTACTATTTCTTTCTGCAACTCGCTTATTGTAATCTTCGGTTGCAGCGTAACTGTGAAGCCCTAATGCTTCTGCAGAAGAATGGGCTGCAGAAGAAAAATCCATCAATTTCTGTAGTGGCGACATTATTTGGGGACGGGGAAGATATCACATGGCTGGAGCAGAATGATTATGTAGACTGGAGTGAAGCGGAGTTGAGTGATGAGCCAGTGGGAAAGTTATTCGACGATTCCCAACGGAGAGCCATAGCGCTGGGAGTAAACAAAAAGAGACCGGTTATGATAGTTCAAGGACCTCCTGGTACTGGAAAGACTGGAATGCTCAAGGAGGTCATCACCCTAGCTGTTCAGCAGGGAGAAAGAGTACTTGTAACAGCACCTACTAATGCAGCTGTTGACAACATGGTCGAGAAGCTCTCACATCTTGGGCTAAACATTGTCCGAGTCGGAAATCCTGCAAGAATATCATCCGCTGTTGCTTCGAAGTCTCTGGGGGAAATTGTGAACTCCAAGCTCGCAAGCTTTCGGGCAGAACTGGAAAGGAAGAAGTCAGATTTAAGAAAAGATCTTCGGCAATGCCTGAGGGATGATTCTCTTGCTGCTGGTATTCGACAGCTTTTGAAACAGCTTGGAAAGGCGTTGAAGAAGAAGGAAAAAGAAACTGTGAAGGAAATTCTATCAAATGCCCAGGTTGTTTTCGCCACTAACATTGGAGCAGCTGATCCTTTGATTAGGAGGTTGGAAACATTTGATTTGGTTGTTATAGATGAAGCTGGTCAGTCTATCGAGCCTTCATGCTGGATTCCAATATTGCAAGGGAAACGTTGCATTCTTGCTGGTGATCCATGCCAATTAGCACCAGTTGTTCTATCACGTAAAGCTTTAGAAGATGGGCTTGGTGTATCCTTACTGGAACGAGCTGCATCTTTACATGATGGGCTTCTTTCGACAAAGTTAACAACTCAGTATCGTATGAATGATGTAATCGCTGGCTGGGCATCAAAGGAGATGTATGGTGGATGGTTGAAATCTGCTCCAAGTGTGGCCTCTCATCTGCTTATCGATTCTCCTTTTGTGAAGGTACTTCTTCTTACTGTTTGATTAGTTTTCTTATTTATTTGATGGCAACATGGCATGCAATCACACATATGTATACTTGTATACTTGTTCTACTGAAACATTACATGATTTCTTTAGCAAGTCCGTTGTTTTGTGTGTTTATGATACTATCTTTGCTTGTGGTTAAAAGTAGAGCTGCTCTTGAGCTTGCGAAAGATGATTCGCGTCTTCTTTTGTTTGGTGATTAGAAATAAACCAATAGTGTCGAAAAGTAGCTTACCTTTGGCAGTCTAATAGACTGCAACAGGACGCACTATGGTAACCCCATGACACTTAAGGGTTTAACACCATCTTTCTTTTTTTTCCACCTACTGCAGCCTACTTGGATAACGCAATGCCCGCTGCTTCTCCTCGACACAAGAATGCCATATGGGAGTTTGTCGATGGGTTGCGAGGAGCGTCTAGATCCAGCTGGTACAGGCTCATTATACAATGAAGGAGAAGCAGATATTGTGGTTAATCACGTCATCTCGTTGATTTATGCAGGTGAGTAGTATATTTTCAGTTAGTTGTAAATTAGAAGAAACAAGCCATAGTTTGGAGACTCACGCATGTTTAAGCTCGAAATCCTAATAAATTCCAAATGATTGTAGGGGTTAGTCCAATGGCTATAGCCGTTCAATCCCCATATGTTGCTCAGGTGCAGCTTCTCAGAGAAAGGCTGGATGATTTTCCAGTTGCTGATGGAGTTGAGGTCGCAACCATTGACAGCTTTCAAGGACGGGAGGCTGATGCAGTGATCATATCAATGGTACACTATTACCTTCTGTAGCATTGCATACCTTTTTATTTTATTTTGCCAAGTGGAAAGAAGATTCATGTAGTTGGTTGCTGCTTTTGTGTAGGTACGGTCCAACAACCTAGGTGCAGTGGGATTCCTAGGGGATAGCAGAAGGATGAACGTAGCCATAACAAGAGCCCGGAAGCACGTGGCGGTGGTATGTGATAGCTCAACAATCTGCCACAACACATTCCTTGCAAGGCTGTTGCGTCACATACGCTACTTCGGAAGAGTGAAACATGCGGACCCAGGTAGCTTGGGTGGTTCAGGACTAGGCTTGGACCCGATGTTGCCTTACCTTGGCTAAACTCCGCCAAACATACAATGTAAGTACTACCAACAACAAGAAAACCAAAAACTTCTTTTCTCTCTCTCTCTCTCTATCTTGGTGTAATATGTTTCCATGGCGAGTTGTTCCTTGTACAGGAAAAGATTTGTTATCAGTTGTCGTTACCACAGAAAGTAATCTGTATATGAAAAGACAGAAATATTCATGTATATTTTATACAATTGGTGTGGCGTCATATTTTACCACATATCCACTAAGTTCTCTGTTCTGGTCTGGTAAAACAAACACAATTAAACAGTTTTTGATTACTGTTCTATATTCCAAATCATTTTAGTTAATAGTTATTAAAGAAAATGGTTAAGTCGCTCGTAGATTATTGGGGAGTGTAACAAACAAGAAATCAAAGAGTTGTCGTTATAATTGTGCTTTGATTTGGTCGTGAAGTAAAGTTTTTCTTGATTATATGTAACACGTAACAACTAATGACAGTCAATTGATTATTTAGTTTATATATTAAATATATCTTCTTCTTGAAGAGAAAAAAAAAATCCTTAATTACTCTATAATGATTACAGTTTGGTAGATATGATGTTATTAGTGCTATTATAATACACATCTCTGGAGATTGGTGGATCTACAAGGTATTACTCGAAGCCAATCATTATCATATATTTGTATACATGTTATACGAATAACGTTTGGTGGTTCAGTAGTACTATTATATAAGAAAGCGATGGTTGATTTGTACCTAAAGTGATAGTTTACACCATTTATCCTGTCTCACTTTCTCGTCCAGCAGAATATATATATTGAGTTTCTCCTCTCTCATGGTATGCTCTCCTGTTTTTCTTATTCTTTTAGATTCTGCATTTCTTTTTTTTATTTGGGTTGATTGTCATTTTCTTGTTTCATTCTTTTATTGAATTATTTTCTTAGAAGATTTTGTTGGTTGAAGGCTAGTCTTTCTTCTGTTCTTGGCTATTGCTTTCTTTTTCTACATTTGTATGATAATACCTGACTACTGTAGTCAACTTGTTTTGATATGTGCACAACTTGCAGAGTTAATGTTGATATGCTCCTTATACAAAATGTTTTGGTTCGAATAAGCCCATATGATTTCGTTTCACATTGTACTGTGATTTTTCTTGTGATTCACTAACTCCCAATGTTTTTTTTTTGCCATTTTCCATGCTCCAAAATTTTCTTTAATAAGATTTGTCTTATTTCTCATTCATATTGTGAAAGGGTTTATTTGGGTATACACCAAAATAATCTTATTGGTTTATAAGTTCAGTAAAGAGTGTCTTTAATTTGAGACCTAGAATCATTTATAGTAAAATGGCAATTGGATGTTAAACATGAATCTTTAGAAAATATTTAAAAATTTCGTGTTATTGAACTTATGATTTTAAAATATATTAAAAATGTTTCAATGAAAATGTTTCAGTTAGTGAATAATAATAAAATATTGTGATCTAAGATGTTGTGGTAGAGATTTTTAGTTAAAAGGATAAAAAATGAATATTTAATCTTTTTAGATGATATATTTAGTGGTGTTAGTAGGAACTGAATTTTGAATGATTTGTAAAAATTTTATTCTGTTGTTATTAGTTTATTGATTTTAACAATCTAGTGTTACTAGTTTGATGATTATTTAATTACAGATAAAATCTACTATTATCTAAAAAGTTTGATCTTTAATGATTCAATTATGATGTCACTGGAACTTGAATTATAAAAAATTTAATTCCTAACAGAATATTTTCTTAGATTTTATAAATATGCAAAACCCTTTGCAGTTCTTTATAAACTTAACAAAATTAGAATCTCTTAGGATCAATACTTTATGTAAGTTAAACTTCCACTAACACCTTTTAAGTGTTTTTATATTTAAACGTTTTACATATTTAGTCCTTGTTTACAACATATTCAACCCTTTTTACGTATCTAACTTTTTTCTTGTCTCTCTCTCTCTTTGATATTTCATATTTAACTTTGCTTGCAAAATTCCCATGTTCGATTTTCTATTCTTTTATTTAAAATAAAGGAGAGAGAGAAAGAAAAAAAGACTTTCATGTTTTCGCGGAAAACAAAAACAAAAAATCGCCGCTTCAAGTTTCAAAATAAATGCTGAAAGTGAGTTGTGTGTCTGTCTAAATTCAAAACCGCTTTTGTCACCTTCCTCAGAGCATAACGATGCTGAAAGTTCCTGATTCTTCTTCACCCACCGGAGTTCTCGAAGAATTCTTCAGAACCGAAGAATTTGAAAGCTCCGAGGCCGCGAAGAACCCTTCCTCTTCTCGTTTCCGCAGAATCGTTGAGCTTCTAAGAAGCACATCGAAAAAATCGCTGGAGAATCTGAAGATTCCGTTTCACAACAATGCCATTAAGAGCTCTCTGAGGAGATGCACTAGCTTGAGGGACAATCTCAGATTCGGATCCTCCAACGATGCTCATTTTCTTGTACACTCTCCTCGAAGAATCTTCACTTTCTCTGAGCTCAAGATTGCTACAAACAATTTCGCTTTCGGTAAGTATCAAATCCGAAATCTCAACATGGCTTTGTCTGATTGTTTTGTTTGTTGCAATTCGGTTTAGTATCGGTTTGATAAAATTCGTACTGTTGATTTTCTAGTTTACTTGGTTTAGCAGACTTTTTTTTTGTTTACTTGGTTTACTACTAAACTTTAAAGTAAACCAGTGAATCAAAGTTGTCATGTCTAAGGGTTTGAATGGTAACCAAGGGAACGAAGAGAAACACTGCATTCCTTAATGTTCCTCAAAAATGTTACCATTCGTGATAAATATTTTTTCCAGGAATCCTTATTCCTTATCGTTCCCAAAATTTTATTTTTATTCATTTTTTTCCTAATCATTTCTAATGTTCTTTGGTGGTTACCAGTCACACCCTAAATGTTTTATGATTTGAATTGTTAATAAAATCATTTTTTTGTTGAACATATAGTTGAACTGACCAAACTAAAGAAGATTTGTCGTGTAATAATAGCAATATTTTCTTCTGGGCAGAGAATCTAATTGGGAAAGGAGGTTATGCTGAAGTGTACAAGGGGAGGTTGTCAAATGGACAAATGGTAGCTATAAAACGGCTGATGCGGGGAAATAGCGAGGAGATCATTGGAGACTTTCTATCAGAGATGGGCATAATGGCACATGTTAACCATTCAAACATTGCCAAGCTTTTGGGCTATGGTGTCCAAGGTGGAATGCATCTTGTTCTTGAGTTATCACCTCATGGGAGCTTAGCTTCTATGCTTTACAGTAAACTCTCTTCCTCCATCACTCTTGCATGCATGCCTTTATGATTATCATCCAAATTAGAGAACATTGTTTGATTGATATAGGCTCCAAGGAGAAGATGAATTGGAGCATCAGGTACAAGATTGCATTGGGAGTTGCAGAGGGTCTCGTCTATCTTCACAGAGGATGTCACAGGAGAATCATTCACAGAGATATTAAGGCCGCAAACATTCTTCTCACTCATGATTTTTCGCCTCAGGTACGGTATATGTATGATGCATTGGAAGAAGACAAAACATATCTTTAATTGGTTCTTTGCCTCTTATGAAATGTCTTGGGATTTTAGATATGCGATTTTGGGCTTGCAAAGTGGCTACCTGAACACTGGACGCACCATATTGTTTCCAAGTTTGAAGGCACGTTCGGGTAAGACTACGTACGCATTAAGCATATACTTCCTTGGATAATTGTTTTCTTTTTTTTTTCGTTTACCAAGCAAGTCTCAGAGATGGATTTTGTTTCAGATATCTTGCTCCTGAGTACTTAACTCACGGGATAGTAGACGAGAAGACTGATGTATTCGCCTTGGGTGTTCTCTTACTCGAACTTGTTACTGGACGGCGAGCTCTCGACTACTCCAAGCAAAGTCTTGTTCTATGGGTTAGTTCTATAAAAACAAGACACCCGTGACTGAAACTCCACTTCTGTACTTAGTTGCTTTTATATTTCTTCCCAGGCTAAACCATTGATGAAGAAGAACAAAATTAGAGAGCTGATCGATCCATCTCTGGTGAGTGACTATGATTGGAGGCAGATTAAACTTGTGCTTCTGGCTGCTTCGTTATCAATCCAACAGTCATCAATAGAGAGGCCTGGGATGAGTCAGGTAGCTAACAAATATTTCTTGTGTAACAAGTAAAGTTAATCACCTTTGTTTTGATCTTGTCTTAAAATTAGGTCGTTGAGATCCTCAAAGGCAACCTGAACGACCTCAAGTGCATCATGAAATGCAAAGTTCCCTTTTATCGGAAAGCTTTCAGGGATGAACACATCTCAAGTGCATCTTGAAATGCAAAGTTCCCTTTTATCGGAAAGCTTTCAGGGATGAACACATCAAGAGATATTCATAAAATTATATCTTGGAGAGTGGAAATAGATAAAATACAACTAAAGGGGAAAGAAGAAAAAGTTTAAAAGGGGGGGAGAGGAAGGGGGAGTGTACATCATTTTGAGGGATAAAAAATAAGTATTATACAAATTACTTGTGAAGAATAAGATTTAAATGACAGTGACATTGTATATATATTTTCCATATAGATTACTGCATTAATGACTATTATTGCGTTATACGTGAGTCGGGCGATCAGGTCTTCGTAGAATATATATTCAGAATTGCGTTATACGTGAGTCGGGCGATCAGTATGAGCCTAGCAAGTTAATGAAAAATCGGAGATTGATGACTAATTTTAAGGCCTTTTTAGTTATATGAGTAAATAGTACACATTATGATACGTGGTCTGTGGGTAGAGTAGATTATGTATTGTCTTTTTTAATGTTTTCTTTTAGTGAATGGCAAAACCGTAAATAAATTTTCTTCTTCTTTTAGTTGTCGATTAAGTTTTCTGCATTTCTACCATGGCCTATAACAGAGATCTGACATTTCTCACTCAAATGTTGTTTTTTTTTCTTATTGTTTCTTCATAAAATATGTAGATTTAACATCCAATTTTCAATTTCAAGCATTTAAACCCTAAAAAAATTGTTTTTTTTTGTGAAACCGATTTATTAATTGAACGATTAAGATGAAATCACCTCGGTTGACCTCCGCCAAGTGCTCCAACCGAGCGCTCCAACGCTGCATAATCAGCCTATGTGTCCGCGTTTTCGAACATGGTATATATATAGCTGGGGTGGGGAGATGGCTTACATATGAAAATAAGCATTATACAAATCATTTGTTAAGAATAAGATTTTAATGACAGTGACATCGTGTATATAATTTTAATATAGATTACTGCATAAAGTAGTGACTATTATTTGTGAATTTTGTTTATTTATTCAATATATACAAAAGTATGACGAGGAGGCAAATACATAATCTTGTGAGAAACAAATTTCCGTAGAATATATGTATAGCTGGGGGTGGGATATATATATAATCTTGTGAGAAACAAATTTTCGTAGAATATATTTCTAAATGGACAACCATCATAAATTTTTGTTCTGTTTTAACAATTTTCCCTTACTGAATAAAATGACTATTATTTGTGAATTCTGTTTATTTATTCAATATATACAACAATATAATGAGGAAGCAAATGCATAATCTTGTGAGAAACATGTCTCCGTAGAATATATATAGTTATTTTCTTAAATTTCTCTTCATATTAAACACTCCACTCATTCATCCTATTTACAATATGATTATCGTGAATTTAGTATATATATTGAATATATACAAATATGAATAAACAAATGCATGACTGTTGGCAGAGTCGGGCCAGAT
Source organism: Brassica rapa (assembly GCF_000309985.2). Lineage (NCBI taxonomy): Eukaryota > Viridiplantae > Streptophyta > Magnoliopsida > Brassicales > Brassicaceae > Brassica > Brassica rapa. Next base: position 7,665,831 of record NC_024798.2, on the reverse strand, counting down.
AAAAAATAAGTATTATACAAATTACTTGTGAAGAATAAGATTTAAATGACAGTGACATTGTGTATATATTTTCCATATAGATTACTGCATTAATGACTATTATTGCGTTTTACGTGAGTCGGGCGATCAGGTCTTCGTAGAATATATATATTCAGAATTGCGTTATACATAAGTCGGGCGATCAGTATGAGCCTAGCGAGTTAATGAAAAATCGGAGATTGATGATTAATTTTAAGGTCTTTTTAGTTATATGAGTAAATATATGTGTATATAGAAATTTATTTTCAAAATAGTACACATTATGATACGTGGTCTGTGGGTAGAGTAGATTATGTATTGTCTTTTTTAATGTTTTCTTTTAGTGAATGGAAAAAACTTAAATAAATTTTCTTCTTCTTCTTCTAGTTGTCGATTAAGTTTTCTGCATTTCTACCATGGCCTATAACAGAGATCTGACATTTCTCACTCAAATGTTGTTTTTTTTTTCTTATTTTTTCTTCATAAAATATGTAGATTTCACATCCAATTTTCAACTTCAAGCATTTAAACCCTAAAAAAAATTGTTTTTTTTGTGAAACCGATTTATTAATTGAACGATTAAGATGAAATCACCTCGGTTGACCTCCACCAAGCGCTCCAACCGAGCGCTCCAATGCTGCATAATCAGCCTATGTGTCCGCGTTTTCGAACATGGTATATATATATAGCTGGGGTGGGGAGATGGCTTACATATGAAAATAAGCATTATACAAATCATTTGTTAAGAATAAGATTTTAATGACAGTGACATCGTGTATATAATTTTAATATAGATTACTGCATAGAGTAGTGACTATTATTTGTGAATTTTGTTTATTTATTCAATATATACAAAAGTATGACGAGGAGGCAAATACATAATCTTATGAGAAACAAATTTCCGTATAATATATATATATATATATATATATATATATATAGCTATAGCTGGGGGTGGGATATATATATAATCTTGTGAGAAACAAATTTTCGTAGAATATATTTCCAAATGGACAACCATCATAAATTTTTGTTCTGTTTTAACAATTTTCCCAAAAGAGAAATTGGTGCAAACAACTTGTCAAGAATAAGATACTAATGACAATGACATCATATATATACTTTTTATATAGATTACTGAATAAAATGACTATTATTTGTGAATTCTGTTTATTTATTCAATATATACAACAATATAATGAGGAAGCAAATGCATAATCTTGTGAGAAACATGTCTCCGTAGAATATATATAGTTATTTTCTTAAATTTCTCTTCATATTGAACACTCCACTCATTCATCCTATTTACAATTTGATTATCATGAATTTAGTATATTTATTGAATATATACAAATATGAATAAACAAATGCATGACTGCTGGCAGAGTCGGGCCAGACAACTGTAGGTCGAGAAGCACAATTTTTTCGCCCTTATAAATTATTATGTTGTTAGCTCAAATCAAACAACACACCTTGACTAACTCAACATGTGTGCATAACCAGCAGTGCTATTTAATCAAACATCACACCTTGACTAACTTAATATGTGTGCATAACCAGCAGTGTTATTTAATCGAATAACGCACCTTGACTACCTCAACATGTGTGCCTAACCAGCAGTGCTATTTAGCTCAACACTTTGATAGAAATCCTTATTCGTGGATAATCTTATATCTCTGTAAAGCCAGGAACGATAAACTATTCAGAGGAGTTGACAGAGACCCTTTGGTGCTGATCAAACACAAAGAGGGGAATGCCAAGCTCGGTATTCAGCAAATGCAGTTGCATCTACAGCGACACAACCTCCAGATAATATTGATTCACAAGTTATATATGCTTACAAAACTTATGTTTGGTGGATGGTTCTTTGACTTCGGCAGCACATTTAGTGGCTGTGGATGAGTTTTGAGAGACATGTCATGCCAAATCCGACTAATGAGTACAAGAAACCAAAGAAGAAAGGAGTGTTCTTTGCATTCGGAGCTCGAAGCACTTGCTTGGACAAATGCCCGATCACTCTATCTGCCAAGAAATTTGGAATGGACTGCAAGGACGTTCTTGCGATGATTAAGAAGCCTAAAGTGTGGCCAAACTTCTCAACAGAGTTGAAGGAGATAGAGGATTTGCAACAAATATTACACAATTTCAGGATTTTCTATATCCCTCGAGGGCAAAACGATATTGCTGATTCTTTATCTAGGACTATTAGAGCTTTTCATATAAAACTTTATTTTGTTGATTGTTCTATTCCAATCTGACTTCCAATTTGATTTCTAAGACCACTTCATGTTTGAGTAATATAATGAGCTTTTCATTTAAGTAAAAAAAATCTTTATGAGAAACAATACAACTTTTCAAAGGACAAACAACATATTAAATAAGGTGTTTGGGTCAATAGGTTGTGCGTATGGTTAGATTAGGGGTGTCAATTCAAACTACAGCCTGAAATTCAGTCTGGTGAAAATACTTTCATTGAGGTTATTCCAACATGAGATTATCTACTTAATTAACATTCAAGCATGAGTATCTAAAAATCATAAAGAAACTCAGCCCATAATATCTTAAACATAATTTATAGTAATTATATTTCATAATATTTTGAGAACTCCTTCATCTGATACTTTTTGTTGTCATAATAATTCAAACAATATATCACAAGTCAAAGGACATTGCAACAACCAAAACTAAAATAAAAGTGGACACCAATAGGCACCAAGAAAAAGAAAACCCAGAGAGTAGGATAAAGAAAATATAGTATGAGACTTTCAAAGCCGAGCAAAAGCTCAGGGGAATCCAATACACGCTAGTAAGCCATGTCATGTGTTCAAAGTAGCTTCCTTACACAGTAGACGAAATAACCACTACAGACCATTCATTGCCACATAAGATTGGTGACGTTGGTCCCTATTGATACTATAAACAATTTTCTAAGTCGGAGAGTTATAGAGCTCGTAGACCTGGTGGAGACTGCCTCCTTGAATCGAATAAAAAATCCTTTGAATTAATACCATGGCAAGTCTAATAGGCGAACTGGTGAGTAAGAGGATTATCAAGAGCACCGCCAGAAACGTAACGACGAAATTCAAACATCACTTTCCTCATTTTGAGATCAAGAATGGCAGCTGCAAACCAGGATAATGTTAGAAGATCTGCTTGAATATTCAAAGTGATGCCACTGAAAGATTTTCTCCTATGAAACAACACCTTCTCGGAAGAATATCTGAGCAGCAGGCCGCACCTCCTGTTCAAGAGTCCGGAGACCAAGAAGACCTGATATTGAATTTGAGAAAGGACGTAGGCGATTTCTTCCATGTTTGATGGCCTCCTAGGTCTGGAGGTGGACACACTGTGCTTCCAGGGATGAAACCCTGAAGGCTTAGCCATACTGTTGAACTTGCTCATAACTGAATTAGTTTCGAGCTTTCCAAATCTGCCAGAGCAACCAGGGAAAATCAAGAAGAAAAGAGGCACCAAGAGCCCAATTTTGACTACAAGCAAAAATGTAATGTAGATTCAGGACAACCGAGTTAAGGACCACCCAACAGGCGGGAAAGGAACATCTGATGCGTTCCAAACTTTTTACGCTGTAGGACAATGGAACAACATGTGACAAAAAATCTATGGGCTTCATGATACAATGAATATACGATATCAAGAGGGATCCCACGAGATCAAAGTTGAGACTTAACAGCCAAGGCTCCTGATAGTACACAACAAATAAAATAGTATGGGTTGAGTTTTAGGCTTCCACAACTTCTTCCAGAGGTGTGTTTCCAAAGGAAGCAATGAAATAGGAAGATGATACCACTCAAATTACTCTAAGGAGTGATTTTACTCTCTCAAATAAGAGGTTCAATTGTAGTGCTTAGGGATCGAATCCACGAGGAGTTAGGAAACCTAATAAATCTAATCATACTTGTAAAGTTAGATGGTTTAATTGTTTAAATGTAAAGTTGCAGTTGCTTGAGCAAATAATTGCTCGATTGATTGGTTGAGGTTTTGGTGCTTAAAAGGAAATAGCTGGACTTAGGGTTTTTATTCAGGAATTTTGGAATTATAATCCTATAGATGCCTAACAAGTTGCATGCATGATATTATAGAGCTCAACACTTATAAACGAACCACTAGGCTCTCGCTTTCTAGGTTCGTCTATTGACCAGTGTCGATCGATGATTCTATATGAATATCGATCGATTCAGTATTCGAAACGTCGACCGATTATTTTATTTGAATATCAATCGACGCTGTTGGTCAAGCGTTAATACGCGGGTTGAATGTGCTCAATTAGAATGGTTTCAGGATGAGATGAAAGCTATCGCTTATATCTAACAATCCTAGAGTATGTTCTAGGTAGCTAATATAGAATAATGCATTAGTGACAACCGTAATGATTAATATCACAACTTAGCAATCTATAGTTGGGGCTAATCCCTCATAACCTATTTAAACCCTAAAATCTAACAAGAGAACATGGCCAAGCAGTTCATAACAACAAATAGGTATGAAAACTGCATTAGAATAATAGATAGATATTAATGGAGTTCCAATCAAACATAACTTTGGATCTTCTCTCCAATCTACTAAAATCCTAGAAAACCTTTGCTGTGAAAATAGTAAAACAAAAAAACACACTTTGCCTCTAACATGTTGGCAAAGCTTATATAATTAGGTTAAAACTCGTCAAGGAAATCTGGTAAAGTGGTGAAGACTTGGACTCTAAGTCGGCTGTGACCGAACGGGCTTTCTACGCACTTCGCTGTCGATCGATGTCAAGATGTGAACATCGATCGATTATTCCTCTTCATTATCGACCCATGGTCATCTCGGGTGCTTACTTCAAATATCTCTAAAATACTCCAAAATCATCATTTTCCTCCAAATCACTCCTGATTCTATAAATATTCAAAATAGACTCTATAATATAATAATTAGTAATTAAAACACTTATAAACCATGGGTAAAAGTGGGTCAAATCCATAGTCTATCAACTCCCCCAGACTTACCATTTTGCTTGTCCTCAAGCAAAACAAACATGTAGTCTCTCTGAAAGAGGTTTGAAAACAGCAGAGACTCACATGATTTAGAACTTAGAATCATCACTTCTACAATATTGCAATCCACATCTAAGAAGTCCTAATCACAAAAACACATTATACCATATCCTAGCTTAGCAACCAAATTCACCTAGTCAACAACTTAGCAAATCTTGTCTGACATTCCCATCTACCAACCTCATTTCTTAGCATAAATAAAAGTGTCGGCTTTGCTTGAGAGTATCGATCACATGATGCAAAGATTTTCAGACAAGTATCTGGATCTGCATGCAAACATTAGTTCCTATCATCTCTCTCAGTCAAAGTCTGCTTATATTGCAAGATCATTGACCAAGATTGTACAAGCTTCCATGAATCAAGCCGTAATGGTGGTTGCCACCAAGTCATGTTCACTTCTTTTGGACCTATATCCTAGGATTATTTGTGAAGCAAGCCTTAATGGTTGTAGCCACCAAGTCATGTTCTAATCCTTTACCTATAGAATTCTTATGAAGCAAGCCTTAATGGTTGTAGCCACCAAGTCCTGTTCAATCCTTTCCTAATAAATCTCTAATAGATATATATAGATATATATATATATACATATATATATATATATATTAATTTTTCTTCTTTAAATTTATATTTTGAAAATAGAGAGAAAGAGGGTGATAAATCTATCTACACAAGGCTTTACCTTCCAGACTTGTTTGAAGAATCCGATCCCATGTATATCAAGCCCCAAGACAAGCAGTTGTGTCAAGTTTAGTAACTTTCTTTAGTACTATGTGCAATCATTAAGTCTAGAATGGTACTAAAGAGTGGTTACATAACAAGGAAAAATTTAATAAGTTCATTTTCCCCTTCTTGACTCAATAAAATCTTTTTGTAAATATTTTAATAAGATTTATGAATAAATTACTATCAGTAAACCTCCCCCAGACTTAAACTACACTGTCCCCATTGTAAATTCAGTCGGAGTTATGGTGATAACTAAATCATAAGGACTCAATGTAACAAGTTAGAACGATATACCAGACGGGAATGGATGTCGACCGATGTAAAGGTGTTGATATCGGTCGCGGCAGGTGATTTTTGTCGATCGATGTCGACAGTGTTCCGTCGGTCGATACTCACGGCAATTGTCTACTCGGATCATTTTTTATTTTTTATGACCTGCAATAAATAAATAAAAACCAACATAAATACTAAATTATTAGAACCAATTTAATATTACCTAATAGTGGGTTGCCTCCTACTCAGCGCTTTGTTATATTCATTTAGCTTGACTTTGGTGGTGATTTGGCTAGTATTTTTGAAAGCTGGAACTTGCTGGAAAACAAGTGTCCATCTCTTCTCTGCGCTTGTTGAACCATGTACCAGTGAAGTCTCGCATTGCTTCATCTCCTCTGCGCAATTTTTCTTTCATTGTTGCAGTTGTGTTTTCCATCTTCTGCAATCTATCTCCAAGACTCTCAAGGTTAAACTGATGTCTTCTGAGTGTGGTGTAAGTATCAGCTGAGATCTCCTCTCCCTAATTGTGTATCAGACATGTCTGATGTCACCTTTGGTACTAGCCTACCTCGGTTTGTAGCGTCGTCGACCGATGTTTGTCTATGAATATCAGTCAATTTTTTGTTGCGTCTGTTGATCGATGATGATGCTTCTGGTGGACGGGCAATGTAACTATGAATCTCCACTAATTCCCTATGAATTTCTTCTATCTGAGAAGTCAAAGCATTCATGCTAAGGTCCATCGGGAAATAGATGTCATCACATCCCCTGTCAAGCCTCTCTTTTGTAGTTTCCAGAGTTCTGTAGATATTTTCTACCAACTGATCAATCTCTGCTCTGGTGTGAAAATCTGGTTGAGACTTCATCGGATGTGAGTTCTTTGGGTCGTCGTCGATCGATGTTGAGTTGTGTCTGTCGATCGATGGTGGTCGATGTTTGTCGGCCGCATGCTGAATCTTGGATTTGTCCTGCCTCATCTCCTCCATGCATGTAGTCAACCAACTGATGTTATCATTAGGTGGATAGTAAACACCATCAAGCTTCATCTGGAAACCACCTTCATTCTTTTCTTGGGCTCCAAAGACTCCATAGAACATCTCATTGATCTCATCCTTGGGGTAGATCTCTGGTACCAACTTAGTCTGTGTGAATGAGCTAGCATGTTCTAGAAGACATATGTAGTTGTGCTCATCTCTCAAAGCTTTTTTCATTAGCTTTCTGATATCCTCCTTTGACACATTGATGATGTGTCCATCCACATCTCGTGCACATCCCTGATCATCTCTATATACTCCATACTCATCCTTCTCTTCCAGTAGAATTTTCTGGTTCAAAAAGGTCAAAGGCTCTTCTTCCGAATTTTGGACGTATGCCGAATTCTGGACGTCTGTCGATCGATGGTGGGCGTTAACGTCGATTGACGGTCGAGTAGGATGTCTATACTTCTTTTTGAAGCAATTGTCTATGCCACCAGCTGTGTCATAGAATTCTTTTGCAACCCTCTGCTGATGTGCTGGAACGGTGCGTTGTTGCATGAAGAGATTATCTGCTCCATTGCAAGATGCGGTTGACTCCGTAGGTGTCATCGATCGATGCTCAGGAGAGCCTGTCGATCGATTTGGGTTGTAATCCATCAATCAACACTAGTGCAATCCGCCGAAGCTCATTGAACTTTCCACTTCAAAATCTCCTTCTTGTAGCTTCTCTTGCTTCACCACTTACCAGAAATCATCTCCTATGATGGCATTCACGTGGTGTTTCATCACATCATCTCCTACCCCTCTTGTTAAGGCTTCCTGTCTCTTAACAACTTCTCCTATCTGAACAACCGATATCTCCAGCTTCTTCACATGAGTACTCAAAGTTTTGAACTTTGTGTTCAGGTTGGTGTAGACAAGATCAATCTTTCCATTAAAGTCCACTGTCATGCTCTGCTGTCCCTCAAGAACTCTGTCAAGCATCTCTTTAATCTTGCTCTCTTGAGTAGGTGGTGGTGGCTTCTAGTAGTAGGAATTTCCATAACTTCTGTTGTTGCTGTAAGGTTTCTGGTGCTGTGAACTCTTGTTGAAATTACCTCTATTTCCATAGGAGTTTCTGTTTCCACCCTGGTTTCCAGATTCTTGGAATCCAGTTATACCAATGAAGATTTTTCCTCTGCTCTACCCTCTGTGTCTATAGCCTTTGCATCTTCAACCAAGCAGACCTGCTTCTTGAGAAGCTTGTGAACACTGTCCAACTTTGCCCTCACTTTCATCCATCTGATTATTTCCTAAGGACGGTGGCAGATCTCTTTCTCTCAAAGCCAGTGTTCTTGGTGCTGCTGCTGGATGCTAAGTTCTCAATGACTTTCGCAGCCTCCTATGGATTCCTGAAGTTGAAGTTCCCATTGTTGGAAGCATCAAGAGCCATCTGATACTGTACCGCGATGCCTCTGTAGAAAGTATTGAGCAGTTGTACTTCATTGAATCCATGGTGTGGGTAATCTCACTGATAAGACTTGAATCTGATCCAGGAGCTTCTGAATGACTCTGCAGGCTCCTGAGTGAAAGTAGCAATCTTGCTCCTCAAGTCTTCAGCACACACTTCATCAAAGAAGTTGCATAAGAATGCATTATTTATGTCGCTCCAAGATGTGAGAGATCCTGGTGGTAACTGCTTAAGCCAATGTAAAGCATCTCCAGCTAGTGAGTACTTGAAGAGCTTGCATAGGAGGTAGTCTTCAGAGACTCCCTCGACTTTAGTAGCAGATATAAGATCCTCGAAACTCTCCAGATGGTCTATAGGATGCTCGTGAGATAACCCATAGTAGGTAGTTTGTCCACGAGTGTGTAGTACTACGGCTTCAACTCGAAATTCTCCCTCTGAATAGTTGGAGGACGAATGGCTGATCTGTTGGTGTAGAACTGAGTTGGACGGTTGTAGTCAGCCAACGTTCTAGGTCAAGCAGCCTCATCTACAAGTAGAGTAGTGCTTGTAGCATCAGTATCAGACTCAGGGATTGCAGCCCCCTGAGCATATATCCTCTGACCTGCTACATTACGCAGATGACCTTCCTGGTCATGCAGGTCTCCTCTCTCATCACGTACAAGAATCAATGTCGCAACCATGTCTCGCAGCTCAGTATCGATCGATGTGAGGATTAAAGTATCGATCGATGTCAGATGGAAGATGTCGGTCGATGGAAGATGAGTGTCTTTAGTCGATGGTGGTTATCAAGTGTCGGTCGACAGGACTAGTGCCTGGGTCGATGGTGGCTGACAAAAATCGAGCGACGAACAAGTGTTGTTGTCGATCGTTGAGGAACATACTTCCTTGCAGATTGAAAGGTCCAAGCTTGCAGGATCTGATGAGAATAGCAGTTGAGTTTTCTTGTTGCTTTTGGTACTGCTGGGCATGTACCTGAAAGGCCAAGACAAAATTTTGTGTCAGAAAGCGGTTTTAAACTTAACAAGAATCAAATCTAATAGGTGATCAAAGCTTCCTGGCAACAGCGCCAAATTTGATATCACTCAAATTACCCTAAGGAGTGATTTTGTTCTCTCAAATAAGAGGTTCAATTGTAGTACTTATAGATCGAATCCACAAGGAGCTAGGGAACCTAATAAATCTAATCAGACTTGTTAAGCTGGATGGTTTAATTGTTTAAATGTAAAGTTACAAATCTTTGAGCAAGTAATTGCTCGATTGATTGGTTGAGGTTTTGGTGCTTAAAAGGAAATAGATAGACTTAGGGTTTTTATTCAGGAAATTTGAAATTATAATCCTATAGATGCCTAACAAGTTGCATGCATGATATTGTAGAGCTCAACACTTATAAACGAACCACTAGGCTCTCGCTTTCTAGGTTCATCTATTGACCAGTGTCGATCGATGATTCTATATGAATATCGATCGACGTTGTTGGTCAAGCGTTAATGCACAGATTGAATGTGCTCACTAAGCTCACTAGATCAGCTCTCCCCTTACTCTTAGCAAGATCTTAGCGCAATTAGAATGATTTCAGGATGAGATGAAAGCTATCGCTTATATCTAACAATCCTATGGCAAGTTCTAGGTAACTAATCTAGAATCAGACATTAATGGCAATCCTAATGATTAATATCACAACTTAGCAATATATAGTTGGGGATAATCCCTCATAACCTATTTAAGCCCTATAATCTAACAAGAGAACTACTCAGACATGATTAAGCAATTCATAACATCAAATAGGTATGAAAACTGCATTAGAATAATAGATAGATATTAATGGAGTTCCAATCACAAATAACTTTGGATCCTCTCTCCAATCTATTAAAATCCTAGAAAACCTTTGCTGTGAAAATAGTAAAAAAAAAAAAACACACTTGGCCTCTAACATGTTGGCAAAGCTTATATAATTAAGTTAAAACTCGTCAGGGGTAATCTTGTAAAGTGGTGAAGACTTGGGCTCTAAGTCGGCTGTGACCAAACGGGCTTTCTGCGCGCTTCGCTGTCAATCGATGTCAAGATGTGAACATTGATTGATTATTCCTCTTCATTATCGACCGATGGTCAAGCTCGATGGTCATCTCGGGTGCTTACTCCAAATATCTCCAAAATGCTACAAAATCATCACTTTCCTCCAAATCACTCATGATCCTATAAATACTCTAAATAGACTCTATAATATAATAATTAGTAATTAAACACTTATAAACCATGGGTAAAAGTGAGTCAAATCCATAGTCTATCAGAAGACTAGACTGAATATCTACCAGAGAGAGTCTCAATAAGTTTGTAGCCACTTTTAGAATCATACTTTCCATTTTTTGAGAATCCCCACCAGACAGATTCTGCTCTCAAGACGTGGAGCTTGGTATTGAGAACCAATGCGATCCTCCTCTACAATTACTTGTCGGAACTGCCAAACATTCTAAGTTCCTAAGTTTCAGTCGATAATATCATTGGCCATCTACGTAAGGTCAACCGTAGCATCTTTGCGATAACACGAAGGTCTTGGGATCAGATCCATCACCAGTTATGAACCCACACCCTTGTATCCATTCCATCGCCAATCTGTTTCACTAATCCTTACTTCAATAACTTCTGTCCATGCATTATACTGCGCCAAGCGTATGACAGACGTGTCCCAAGATACACTCCAGGAAGGAGGATAAAACAAAGTAGCGATGTCTCAATATAAGAGCCAACAATGAGTTATGAGAGCTCCATAGTCTCCACGCCTGCTTTGCGAGCAGAGATTGATTAAAATTTTCAATGTCTCTGAAACCATGACTATCTTTCTCTTATCGTTACATAGCTTTGCCAAGCTACCCAAATAAATTTTCTCCGAATGTTTCCACTACTCCACCATAATTCAATCATAGCACTTATCAATTTGGTATACACATCCTTAGGAAGCTTGAAGCATGACATCTCAAATAAAGGGAGAGACAAACTCACCTGACTTCAGTAGATTTTCTTTACCTCTCTAAAATAACAATTTAGCAAACTAGCGTTGAATTGCCTCTTTAACGAAAATAAGGAGCTTTCTTTTTGAACCCTGTAACATTTCAGAAGACTCATGTAAGATCCTTTTCCTCCTTCCTTATATATGAACAACTGATTTGACTTCAGTTTTTGTAGAATCAGAGATCAGTAAAACAAGGATCACCGAAGACTTTTGGTGGTTAACAATTTGACCAGACGCCTCACCATACATCTAATGCATGACATAATCTCCCCAAATTCTTTAAAGGTAGCTTTACAAAGTAATAAGCTATCATCAACAAACAAGAGATGGTGGACCGAATGATGAATCCATAAGCTTAACTCCATGGAGACTACCAGTTTCGTCAGAGACGTTTAGACAACTCATCACTAATGCTTCCGCATATAAGGTGAAGATAAATGGCGACAGAGGGTCGCCTTTGACGTATACATCATTGGGGTTTTATAAAGCCATGTAAATTACCATTCAACAAAACCAAGAATCTAACATGTAAAAGAATGATAATTCACGTATAAATATAAGTGTAAATAGAATCTTTATTAGACTATATACAAAAGATTCAACACACAACACCCTCCACATCATATTCTCTTTCTTCCACATCAGTTTCTCTCTCTTCCACTTAATAATTCAACACCCACTCATTTTCTATACTCTACAATGGTTTGTTTCATAAAATTCAACACCCTACCCTACCAATTTTATTTTCCATATTTTTGTTTTGTTTTAGATTTTTTGTTTTGTAGTTACATATTAATAATAATTATTAGTTTAAACTAAATTATAATATTTAAAAGCTATATAAATGATTAATTAATTTATGTTTAATTTTATAATTTCAATAAAAATATCAATTATTAAATATAACAAATATAAAGAGCTATTAATAAAAAAATAGAATTACAACAACTTAAAATTCAATACAATACATTAATAAGCATACAACACAAATAATAAAACACACATAGCATAATTAGTACAATAAACTTAACTCACAAACTTAAAAAGATTTCTAACCACGGAACATTCTAAATTTTTGCCATATGTGTTTGACTAGATCTGCTTGCAATTTGTGATGCACGTTTGAATCACGCAACTCAGACCTAGCACGAACGTGATTAGCAAATGCAGGTAACACTTCGGTCGAGAATGGTTGTGGTGCATTAGATACACTTGCCTCAGGTTGATCATAATCAGTCCAGTGTTGAGCATATGTATCTCGTTCATCCTCGACAATCATATTATGCAATATGATACTCGACCTCATTATGATAGCCAAATCAGAAATTTCCCACAAGCGAGCTGGTTCGCGAATGATTTTAAATCGAGCCTGCAGCACTCCGAATGCACGTTCAATGTCCTTTCAACATCCCTCTTGAACTTGTGCAAATAACTTGTCCGGTTCACTTTGAGGAAGCCTAATCGATTTGACAAAAGTAGGATAAGAAGGATAAATACCGTCAGCTAGATAGTACGCCATATTGTAAGGTCGTTGGTTCACGAAGAAGTTAACTTTTGGAGTATTTCCTTGTTCAACAGCATCGAACACTGGTGAACGATCTAGAACGTTTATATCGTTCAATGTGCCTGGACATCCAAAAAAAGCATGCCAGATCCATAGATCATGGGTTGCAACCGCTTCAAGAATAACAGTGGTAGTTCCCTTATCTCCCCGAGTATATTGTCCTTCCCACGCTTTAGGACAATTTTTCCATTCCCAGTGCATGCAATCAATACTCCCAATCATCCCCGGGAACCCTCGCATTTCACTAACATGCAAAATTCTTTGCAGGTCATCTTCAGTTGGGGCTCTGAGATACACTTGCTCGTACATTTGTATGATTCCCTTGCAGAACCTACGCAAGCACTCCAAAGCTGTTGTGCCTCCAATTTTGATGTATTCATCAACTGCGTCGGCCGCCATACCATATGCTAACATTCGCATGGCTGTGGTACATTTCGCTAATGGAGATATACCTTCTTTATTAGCTGCGTCATATCGTTGAGTGAAGTAATCGTCACTTCTTGATAGGTCCCCTACGATTCGGAGAAAAACATCTTTTCGCATCCGAAATCGTCGACGAAACATTGTATCGTCATATGTAGGTTGATTGGAAAATTAGTCGTCAATCAATCTTTGATTTGCCGCTGCATGATCTCTCTTGTGGTATCTTCTCTTGCTTCGAGATGGATAGTCTTCCTCTATTTTCTTTCGATGCTCACTAAACTGGTTGAGAATATACATTTCTTCAATTTCAGATTGTTTTTTGTAAGCTTCAATATCAAAAAAAAGTTCTGATGGATCCATATCAAAAGGAATTTCTGATGGATCCATTGTGGTTTTGATACATCAATGAAAGAATGAGTTCATATTTATAAGACAATGAAACCGATAGATCATGTTGAGTGGTTGGAAGATAATATTTTTACATTAAAGAAAAAGTCACGGGCACTTGACAGTATTATTAAATCACATTGTGTGGCTAGAAGATAACACTGATAGAAAAGTCACGGGCACTGAACAACATTATTGAATCATGTTGAGTGGTTGCAAGATAAAGTTATGCATTTAAAGCCAAAATTGACGGATAACACTGATAGAAAAGTCACGGGTACTGAACAACATTATTGAATCATGTTGAGTGGTCGCAAGATAACGTTATGCCATTTTTAAAGTCACAGGCGCTTTAAAATCATGTTGAGTGATTGGAGGATAAGATTTTATATTATTAAAGCATAACAAGAAAATATATTATTAAAGCATCAACTGACAACAACATTATTAAAGGAGAGAATGACAAAAAAAAATTATGAAGGCGTGGAGTGCCATGACACAGACAAGCATAGAGTGGTATGATGCAAATAAGCATGGACGTGGTATGATGCATACAACCACTTTTGACCACAATTAATTTCCAAATAATTCATCGCTCAACTATTGGAACATATCTTTGCTCTTGTCATTGAGATGTTCTTTTCACTTAGCTTCAGCCACATTTTCATCTTCTTAGCCCGAGTTTTTTCTTTCATCAATTGGTTTGCCTCATCTTGCCTTTGGTTTGCCTCCACTTGTCTTTGGATTGCCTCTTTTCTCCTTTGGTTTGCCTCCTCTTGCAACATGGCTAATTTTTCCAAGCGTTCAAACTCTTGAGCCTTGATTTATTTGAATTCATTAAAATCTTCGTTGACCACTTCCAAGGCTACGCTCTTGCCTTTCTTTTTAGCTTTTTTCTTTGCTGCATCCCTTCCCATTGGACGAGCAGTGGATCCAACAGAGTTAGAGTCACTAGCATCACAATCGTGGGCTCTCTTAGATCCACTGCTTTTAGAGCCACTATTCCCTCCAACTTGACTACCATAACGTGGTTGATCACGGACAGCGATCCATTCTTTCATTAAATTGAAATTTCCGGTACCACCACCTGAATAGATTTCTTGCGCTTTCGCCAATACATCTTGCTCCGACCACCCACTTTGTTGCATACGCTTAGCGTTATCGTAAGCGCTAATCCATTTTGACAATTTTTGGTTCATGTAGTTGTAATGATTTCTGCATGAAACTCCACTGCGCGGAAGATCAAATGAGCAATGTTCATTACAATACTCAACAATTTTGCCCCAAAATGATTCACTTTTCTGGTTTCTGCCAACAACGCTGTTTGTTCCATATTTGATCCACCCACTCAATAGCACCAAATTTTGCTCAGTTGTCCATTTGACGCTTTTTCGGGTAGCAGAGGCTGAACTGTCTGCTCCAAGAGTTGCTTCATTAACTCCACTTATACCACCAAGAGTCATTTGTGTAGAAAACTCGGGAAATTCAGTTGCTCCAACATTCGAAGCAATTTTCTTATCCTTTGGAGTAGAAGAATAAGTGGGTGGTTGAGATGAATATGACATTGGCGAACCATAATATGGATGGTAGTTTGGAACAGCCGATGGCGTGAAAAAACTTGGTGGAAAACCATAATTTGGTATGTTTTGGGGTTGGTTGGGGTTAGGAAACGGATTTTGGAATGGATAGTTGTTGGGATTCGGATAGTTAAAAGGGTTGTTTGAAGGGTTTTGGATATTATTAGAAGAATTTTGGTTGGGATCCATTTTTTCAAAGAAGATAGAAAAAATATAGAAACGAGAGTTTTTTTTTTTTGACGTCAAAAGGCCATTCTATTACTCAAACTTGAGGTGGTCTGGGTAACCAAACCGGAATAGAACAACCAATAAAAAGTAACTCCCTATGGAAGGATCTTGCAGTCTTAGCTAAAAAATCTGAAATCTGATTGCGCGCCCGTGGAACATGAATGATGCTGAAGTCCAGGAAGCATATCTGTAATGTCTCTATTCTCTCCAATTCTGTCGCAAAGCTTGGCCAATCTTGAGGGTCCTTTAACATTGCAATCAGCTCGTTGCAGTCTGTCCCAAAGTTCTGGCATGTTGAATGTTGAAGCATATTTTCCATCGCCCACCGCAGTGCTTCTACTTCCGAATGCAAAGCTGATTCACGTCGAGTGAAATTCTTTGTTCCCATAAGTTGAATATTCCCAGCACTGTCCATCCATACCCAGCCGCATCCGCTAAAGTAAGCAGAAGATGTCCAAGATCCATCTAGCAAGCATATATTACCCAAACGTATGACTTGGGCTATCTTAGGGATATTAGCTTGAACCACTGGTTGTAACACTGGTTGTACCGCTTCATTAGCATCAAACCATGCTTGACATTCACTCTCTGCGTGTCGAACTAGCTCCAATGGATCTCTATCTATTCCTCTGAAGAGTTTGTCATTTCTAGCCTTCCAAATGTACCATAATATCCAGGGATAAGGATCCCTGTCTCGTTCTGGCTCGATGATGCTATTCTTCCTCCAAAACAGATAATCCATATTTGTGTAGACACTTGATACTGGGAATATATCAGGGCTTGTTGGAGTCGATGATAATGACCAGACTTGAATAGTTGGCGGACATTCAAAAAATGCATGGGTCACAGTTTCCTCTAATTCTCCGCATCTTGGACAGTAATTGTCACACCTCATATTGCGTCTTGTCAAGTTCCTCGTTACTGCCACATGACCAGTCAACAATTTCCATATAAGATGACATATCTTCTTTGGCGCCTCTACCTTCCAAGCAAAGGCTTGGAGCTTTGTGATGCTCGGCTCTATAACTTCTTTCTCTGTTGCTGGTTTTAATACATTTTGTGCCACCCAATAACCAGATTTAACCATGTATTGGCCATTCTTTGTGTAGACCAATATTCCACTCCTTCGATGCTTGATCAATAAGATCGCTGACTCTCATATTAGGGTGCATGACTGGCACTATGGAGTTAGCTGGTCTCGCGGAGGTCGTTGGAATCCACGGATCTTCCCACACCTTAACTTCATATCCGGAATGAATTTTCTGTCTGATCCCTAATAGTAACAATTTCCTGGCTGCAATAATGCTCGTCCACACATAGGATGGGTTGTTAGCAGTATCCACTCTTAGTGGAGAACTCAATCTATAGTATCTTCCCTTCAAAACCCGTGCAACTAGGGAATCAGGGAACTGAAGTAGCCTCCATAATTGTTTAGCCAACAGGGCCAGATTGAACTCATGGATCATACGGAAACCAATTCCACCCTCCTCTTTTGGTAAACAAACTTTCTCCCGCTTCGCCCAGTGTATCCCTCTCTTTGGTGGATTTGAACTCCACCAGAACTGTGCAATGGCACTGACAAGGTTTTCACAAATCTCTAGTGGGAGCAGAAAAGTAGACATAACGTACGTCGGTAGAGCAAGCAAAATGGATTTAATCAACACTTCCTTTCCACCTTTTGAGAGCCATCTGCCTGTCCATCCATTCACTCTATGCATCAACTTATCTTTCAGAAATGCAAAAAGTTTGCACCTAGATCCACTTATGTCTTCTGGGATACCAAGGTAAGTTCCTATTCCTCCTTCATTCTGTATTCCAAGCACATCTTTAAGCTGTTGTCTAGTAGCCGCATTAATCCGCTTACCAAAGAGTAAGGAAGATTTATCAAAATTAATACATTGTCCAGACGCTTTGCCATATTTCCTGATTACTTTCATTACTTCTTCACATTCACGGGGCTCCGCCTTACAGAAGAAAAGGCTATCATCAGCAAAGAGAAGGTGGGATACCGACGGACACGCGCGTGTAACGCGCATCCCTGTTATCTTCCCTTGGTTCTCTGCATGATTGAGAAGGCTAACGAGCGCTTCCGTGCATAGAATAAAAATGAAAGGAGACAAAGGATCTCCTTGACGTAATCCTCTCCCTGGAACAATATTTCCTCTTGGCTCACCATTCATAAGGACCTTATATTTCACCGACGTAATACAACGCATTATCCAGGCAATCCATATCTCTGAGAACCCCATTTTGCGCATGACAGCTTCAATAAAGGACCATTACATCCTATCATATGCCTTACTCATATCTGTCTTGATAGCCATCCTTTTACTACGTCCACTAGGTTTAGTTCTAAGAGCGTGGAACATCTCCTGAGCAATCATAATGTTATCTGAGATCTGTCTCCTAGCAACAAAGGCTGACTGAGTCTCCGATATCAGTCCTGGTAGCACTTTCTTTAATCTTTGGCATAAGACCTTAGAGATTATCTTGTAACTGGCGTTACATAAGCTGATGGGTCTAAACTGGACCATTTCATTGGGCCTCGTTGTTTTCGGGATAAGACATATATTTGTATCATTCAGTCCATTCGCCATCGTCCCCTCGAAAAGGAATTTATTAACCATAAGAGTTAAATCCTCCTTTATAATATCCCAGAATTTCTGATAGAAAAGTGCAGTCATCCCATCTGGACCTGGGGCCTTTTCCGGATGCATAGCAAAGAGCGCTAGTTTGATCTCCCATTCAAAGACCGGAGCTGTAAGATTGTCGTTCATATATCCAGTGATCGTCGATGGAACCTGAGAAAGTACGTCTTCAATATCTTCTGGATCCGATGATTCAAAGATCTGTCTAAAGTAACTAGTAGCAATGGCTACTAATCCTTCTTCGTCCCCAACTACGGCTCCATTCGCATCTAGGAGCTGTGTAATCTTATTTCTCGCTCTCCTTTGCTTTGTTAAGGCATGAAATTTTTTTGTATTTCTGTCCCCTTCCCTCAGCCAAAACACCTGACTCTTCTGTTTCCAGAATAATTCTTCTGCTTTAAGAGCATCAGAGAGATCCTTCAGCGCTGCTGCAATTTCCTCAGTTGTTGCATTATCATCAGCATACAGACCCTCCACTTTTTCCTTAAGCTCCTCCACTAATTTGGCCGAGTTCACATTATGTTGTCTCCTCCATTCACTCAAAGCTTTTCTGCAACTGGAAATATGTTCCATAATAGTCGCATTAGGAGGAAGATCAGGAGATTTCCATCCATCAAGAATAACTTGCCTTAGCTCGTCATCATCCAGCCATCTTTTATCAAACTTAAACTTTTTCGATCTCTTTATTGGCTTTATGAGTATGTCTGCAAGGATCGGACGATGGTCCGATCCCCATAGCCTCATATACTTCACAGTCGAGTGAGGAAACTTTTCGTGCCAATCTGCATTGCCCACTGCTCTATCTAAATAGAAACGAGAGTTATAAGAGGCTAAAGATGATTTTTTTTCTATGTTCAAATCTAATGAAACAAGTCTCTATTTATAGAGTATGAAAAATGATAAATTTTGATATAATATTTTTTAAAATAAATATTTTAATATAGAATAATTGAATGAAATAATGTAGAAGAGGAAAAAAAAAAACACAGCCAATCAAAGAAAAGTTGGCAGAACCACTTTCTCTTTGGCCAATGTAACTATGCCACATCAGACTGTCTCTCTCCCTCTCAACGGGTTTAATTTTTTCAGCTAGTTGTGTGTCAAGTCATTTTAAACATATGATTAAACACACCACTGCATCTGGTCAACTGTTGAATTAGTTTTTTCAACACGCCATTGCACTTGGTCTTAGATGCAATATAATATATATACAAATATATATATATATATATATATAATTTTATTTTAAAATAAAATATTTTTTAATTATTATAACCAAGTATGGTGCAAAAAACTTCATAGTTTTGTATATATTTGCAAGTTTTCAGATAGTGATTTTCAATATTCGATTTACTTTCACCCTACCAATAGTTGTGATAGTTGTTGAAATCCAAATTTATAGCTGTGATCGTTGTCTTACAACCGTCACGTGCCAACCCATTCAAAAAATGAAAATACAAGTCAAATAGTAATTTACTGAATTTAACAACTCGATCGCATTTTAGTCAATGTAATTTACTGGGATATTGATCATTATTTATTAAACTAAATAGTTTCAGTTATTGATTTAAATTTTGGGAAATTACCAAAGCGAAACAAAAATTTAGGATGGTTGTCCCCTTAGTATAGTAATTTACTGAATTTAACAACTCGATCGCATTTTAGTCAATGTAATTTACTGGGATATTGACCATTATTTATTAAACTAAATAGTTTCAGTTATTGATTTAAATTTTGGGAAATTACCAAAGCGAAACAAAAATTTAGGATGGTTGTCCCCTTAGTATAGTAGCATCACTAAGTTGTCCCTATAATATAATATTGTTCATAATACCAAAACTAACCTTTCATTAAGCATATATTAAAACTATTTTTAACAGTTTAATGAAAAAATATAAAAATAAAATATTGTAGAAAGACAAAATAAATGTAAAAACAAATAAAAAGAGAACAAAAGACACTCGAAACCAAATATCCCTACTAACCCTAATCTTCTTCCATATCAAAATCCTCCACAACCATTCTTTTAAAATTTTCTAAGGTAGAACTTGATTCCAAGAGCAGTAGCCTACCCCTTTTGTCATCACCCAAAAAAACTCATCTTGTGGTTGCACCAAATTTCCAAACACCACATGTTGTATAGATATGCATCATAGAACAAGAGTTTGTGAAAATCACAAGACAAACTATGGGAAAATCATAGATTGATGAAGAAGAAAATGATTTTTTTTTTTGATATTTTGGCAAAGCAAATCGATGAAAACATGTTTTAGGAAGTTCGAATATTTTTAGAATATTTTTTTTTAACAGAAACTTCCTTAATTTTCGAAAAACAAGTTTTCTTATCCGTAGAAGAAAAAATCTTGAATGCATTTTCTATCTCATGTAGACTTACGTGTTGTATTTAGATTCCGCATTTCCGAAATTTTAGAATACTTCATAAAAGTAGAAACTGCATTTGAGAGAAAAGTAGATCTTTACAATTAGTAGAATTCGCATTCCCATATTTAGAATTTTAATTAAAAGTAGATTTTTCGTTTAAAAAAAAGTAGATGAATTTGTTTATTCTGGAATTCGTTTTCTACTAACTCATTTTCCGTAGAAGACACATTCTACTTTCAGCAGAACAAAATTTAAAAATTTTATTTATCAAGTTTTTCGGCTAAAAAAATATATGTGTTTGTGTATATTGGTGTTTTATTAATTGTTTATATTTTTAAAAAATTTTTATTCATAAAACTATTTCTTTCATTAAATTTCAGAAAAAGAAAGAATAAAATAAAAAAATGACAAAATGGACAAAATTGGTTTTATACCAAAGAGATAACTGTGATAAATTTTTGTTCCGTTTTGACAACAATAGCAAAACCCCACAAGGCTGGAGAAAAAAAAGAAGTATAAATTGCAACTACATA
This sequence comes from Brassica rapa, assembly GCF_000309985.2. Taxonomy (NCBI): domain Eukaryota; kingdom Viridiplantae; phylum Streptophyta; class Magnoliopsida; order Brassicales; family Brassicaceae; genus Brassica; species Brassica rapa. The sequence continues at coordinate 7,644,590 of NC_024798.2, read as the reverse complement.
GTTTATTAAAAACACACAGAAAACTTGTGGCGTGCAAAAATAGCGGAATAATTACTTTACATACAATCGTTATTCCCTTCGTGGTTGTAGAAAATATGAACATGTATCAGGCTTTGAACTGAAACCTGGAACATTTGATGGATCCGATTGAAATATCGATTTCGATCAGATTATCATCTTCAGACTCGGCTAATAGTTGGATATGCCCGAAATCTTGATGTACAGTCATAGTACTGAATTGCTGGCCAACGTAGTGACCGCTTGGTAAGGAGAGTTCTATAAGGCTTTCCTCATCAGGAATTGTTCCCTCTTCTTCATCTTTATTTCTGACAATATCATCAGTGCTCGTAGATATTTCGATGTTTCCTAAAGTGTCTTGTTGACCAAGATCCTTAGCTTGAACCTTGGAGTCTATCATAGGGTTTGGTTTTTGGATTGTGAGAGGGAATAAGAAAGAGGAGAAGAAAAAAGAGGAGAAGAACACAGCAGCTGAGGTTAGGATGATTTGCGAGAAATCAAGCCCTACGATGTGAAGAAATGGTGGGGCGATAAAAGACAACCATGAAACTGGTTTCTTAAAAAGTAATGAAATAAAACTCACTCCATTTTTCATTAATGCGTTCTCAAGATTTATCTGAAAGCAATTACTTTGTAGTTCCACCAAAAAGGATAGAAGAAACAAGAGTTCAACCATATTATAACCGTCAGATGCAAACAATAACAAAAAGAAGAAAATTAGATTTGATCAAAATACTTTTGGATAACAAAAACCCTATAAAAATTATATGGGTTGATGTAAAAAGCAGAAAACAAAGAAAAGAGTGATTGCTTACGATCTGAATTACTCAAACGTTCTACTTCAAATCATGAAGCGGGGAAAGGGTTTATAATTGGGAGATTAGAAAGAATTAACTAGAAAAGCATAACATATCATTTTCTTTACATAGAGATTTGAGGAGCAACAGCTCGATCCCTAAGTAGTCTACCTGGCGAGAAACTAGAATCCCGAGATTAATTAATCTCAATAACTTTTTGGTCACTCCTTTTAATATTTATAATCAAGGGTGCGCGGAACGAAATAGTTTATTAGATTATTTATTGTATGTTGTACTAAGAGATCTGTTGTATAAGTTTTTTTGGGGGATAGACATTCATATATCCATTCGGATTAAGTTGATCCATTCGGATTTCAGATTTTTACAAATTTTGGTTTGCATTTGGTTCGAATCATTGCGTGTTCAGTTCGGATTCGAGTTCCTATACCTATTTTAATTATGTATTTTTTTAAAAAAAAATCCAAATATATTTAAATCCTCAAAATCCAAAAATAAAATAATATAAATCATAAAAAAATTGAATAATGTAAGGCTAAATATTTAAATTTACATAAAAATTAGTTCAATTTAAATATTTGGATGGAGAACAGTAAATATTTTCAGTATTTTGAACACTTTAATGTTATTTTTAGATATTTACTTGTGACTATGTTGATAATTTTCAGATATTTTCATATTTTTGAATAACTAATAGATACACAATTTAAAATAATTAACATATTTAAGTATATAATTTTGATTTAGATATTTTTGGTATTCAAAATATTTTATTTTGGATCAGATTCGGGTTTGCTTATCTGAATATTAATTTTTAGATCCATCTAAGTATTTAATCAGTTTTAGTTTGTGTTTAGTATTACTTTCAAATCTAGTTCGGCTTGGTGCTTTGGATCCAAATATTTTACCTGCAGCTACTTTCTTGAGTTCTTCTACAAATATAAAGAAAAATAAAATAAATGTAAAACAAATATTATGAGCTTATTTAACATACATAATCATTGGTCCATACTTTAAGAATACTAATAAAAATGGTTCGGCGTCGTGTTAATATTGCTGGGCATGTTGCAAAATTGATAACATGACTAAGTTCGACAAGATACAAAACTTTCAATATTGTTGGGCATGTTGTAATACAATCTATAACCAATAGCATGTATTTTTTTATAAAGTTTCTTGATAAATATAATAAAAACTCTATACAATCGAGTGAAAAGTGTTAGAGTTGCGTGGAAAATAAAGTGATCTATTCACTCGGCATCTAAATTTTGTTTTTTGATCTATTTCATAAATTTTGATTTCTATTAAAGCTTTATTTTTCAAATTTTTTCTACCAATCTGATTATATTTATAATTCTTGGTATGATATGAAAACTCAGCAAAAAAAAAGGGGCAATATTTGGCTAAACTAAAGATCCGACTTTATGTGTGGTGTTCCTACCTAAGTTTCCTTAATTCATAACCAATCACAATTATTTATTTTATTCGTGTACAAAACCATCAACCATAGCTAAGTTCGGCAAGTTAGAAACTTTCAATTTTTAAAAACATTCTTATTCCAGTATTTTAGTTGATGTGAGTCTTAATGATTTTGTAATTTTTTTCTTTGAAAATAATATTTTACAAAGATAATTTTAGTTCACTAATAATATTAACCAATCACAATTATCTAAGTCTAGATCCTCGAAGGCTAACTCTCGTTGTGCGACCAATTTTTCTAGATAGACATTAAGATTTTATTCGATATGTTCACTAAGTTAATTAGGGCAAATTTTGTTGTGTCTAGAAACCTAGCTCAGCAGGATAGAGATCAGGAAACCAGTCACATTCTCGTTTTATTCCAATTATCCTAAGATCAAGTTACTAGTTAATTACTCGAAGAAAAAGCAGAAAGAACAATCCTAATGAAGGAGACACTGGATTTACCCTAGCATATATATCAATCACAAATTCATTAAAACCTTAGAAAATCCCTAAATCTAACAAATATATTACTCAGACATGATCATAAAAGAAGCAATAATAAAATAAAAAAAATGAATAATAGATTGAGGGAAAGAAATATAGAGGTTTCAATCAATCTTTGAAGAAGTTCTGATATTCTCTCCAAAATCTCTCTCTCAAAGTATAAAGTGTATCCTAAACATTGGCTAGAAAATAGATAGAAATAGGTTAAACATGCTCATGGGCTTATTTGCAAATAAGAAAATTTATGGGAAAATGCAATTGTTGAAAGTTTAGTCGGCTTCGTTATTTTTCATCAACCTCAATCGACGCCAAAGATACATTGTTTGACGCTCACAACATGTCTTGACTCCAATTTCTACACAGCTATGGGGTCTCTTCCTTTTAACCTCCATTTTTCTCCATATTTTCCAAAGTGCTCCAAAACTAACATGAACCTGTAAATGACGTAGAACAGACTCGAAATAGATAATAAGGACTCTAAACATAGCATAATATATGGCCTAAAACTGGTAAAATCTAGGATCTATCACTCATGCGGATAAATATTAACAACTTCAATGGCCCAACCAGTGAGAAGGCAATGGAGCATGAATTGAGTAATATTTTAGATGCAATACTGACCAAAAATTTTGATGGAAAAATTTAATGATTTGGCAACGAGAGATAAAAATATATATTTAACTCATTTGAAGTTGGATAAGTACCTAACTAAGGATAAACTAGTTAATCCTATTGGAAATACTGGTGTCTTTATTTACCAAGTGTTGAGGCTTGGATCCATGGTGATTATATGTGTAAATGTGTGATATTATTCTTACTAATCGACCCCCTTTATGCATTATATTCTCAGAAAAGATTTCAAAATATTTCTGAGTATTTTTGAAAAAGAATCACAAAGCAGATGTGATGAAGTGTCAAATTGTGAACTCTAAACCTATTAATAAAAAAAATTGACCTATTTCACTCAATTTTCTGCCAGTTGACGTCAAAGGGTATTTTGCTATGCAATATTTTTAATGTAAACTTTTTTATCGAGAAGCTTCTTGCGAGTTGGATAAATTTCTAGAATATTTGAGTCACAAGGTAGATTTACGTCGCTAGATGATATACTCAGCAGGATAAAGCTTAAAGATATAAACAAGAACCTCCTCACGTATAAAACGTGTTTCCTTACATATGGGAAGTTTAACACCTACAAAAAAACAATATTCAGAAGATCGAGACATACTTATAAGAAGTCCAAAAGATTTTTGGGAAAACTGTTTTTTTAGAGCAAAAAAATGGTAACTATGTCCTTTAGACTAATCTATATTTTGTGTCATGTTTTCCTATAACATCCTTTAATATTTTTGAAAATAAATTTAATAAATAGTTTTACAAACAAAAAAAATTTGGAAAAATTGTAACTTTTGATAAAATACCTATATGAACTTAGTGATATTTTTTCCAGTTATAAAAAAGTTAAAATTATAAATTTTATATTATGTTCTAAATAAAGTAGAAATGACATTCTACGAAGTAGAAAACGAAATCCACTTTTTTCATTGAATCTACAATGTGTAGAATACATGATCTACGTAAATAGGAGTATTCTAAAAATATTTAGAATACACATTCCGCGCTTAACCTATCATTCTAAAATCTTTAGAAATCAAAATCTACACATTAATATAAATCTAAAACACGTAGAAACCGATTTCTACAGATTTACTATAAATCTAAAACATGTAGAAATCAAAATCTAAACATTACTATAATTCTAAAAAACTGTAGAAACCGATTTCTACATATTAGTTGTATTCTACGGATAAGAAATCAGTTCCTAAAAATATGGAAACAAAATATTTGAGAATATTCACTTTTATATTTTGAAAAAAAAATCGATTTTTTTTAAAAAAAAATAAAAAAACGAAAAAGGAACAAAAAAACAAAAAAAAAAAACGAAAAAGAAATAAAAAAATAAAAAAAAACGAAAAAGAAATAAAAAATTACAATTTTAAGGGCATTACTGCCATTTTGAAAAAAATTAGTCTAATGGGACATAAAGTAGTATAGATTAGTATAAAAGGACATAGTTACCATTTTTTTGCTCTAAAAAAACAATTTTCCCAAGATTTTTTTCACAAATGTGGTTAACACTACCATGTTTAATAGGATTTTGTATTTTTGTTTTTTTTTTAATAATTGATTCAAACTACTATATTACTAGCAAAAGTTTCAGTTGGTTGCTATACCTTTTAATTTTTCAATAAAGCTTTTAATATCTACTATTTATTTCAATAATCTAATTATTTATAATGATGTGTATTTTCACCATTCAAAATAAAAATATTATGATTATACATTTCGCAATTGGATAAAAATATTGTGATTATATCTTGAGAAAATGGTAACAAATCAATAACATTAATCATACCAAAAAAATATATATTTCAATAATCTAATTATTTGTAATGATGTGTATTTTCACCATTCAAAATAAAAATATTATGATTATACATTTCGCAATTGGATAAAAATATTGTGATTATATCTTGAGAAAATGGTAACAAATCAATAACAATAATCATACCAAAAATATATATTCACCGACACAAATATTTTTATTGAAAATTAATGGTTTGTATTATCAAATATTATGTCTCTATTTATTATAAAACAAATTCCATCAAATCTACATTTACGTTTTCAATACGACTAGAACAACATAAATGAAGAATTTAATATTATTTTAATTAGCGATTTTGATTATATATTTGGTTTAAAAATAGTCATCGTGACTATATATTTCACCCAAAATATGGTAGTCATTTTCTTCTCACACCACATTATTTTTTACGATATAAGATTCATCAGATCTGCATGCATTCATAATTCTGTTGTTAACTAGGTTAAGATCTGCATTTTGTGCTGGACGAACCTTTGGTATACAAATATTTTTATGTATGCTATTACTTATTTTGCATTTTTTACATATTTTAAATAATCAATATTAACTATATTTTAAATAATTGAGAAACACGTAACTATTACATATATCATTAAATTGACACGAACAAATAAATTAAAATAATCATTTTTTATTTATTGACAATGTGTTATGATAAATAAATCAAAACAGCTTTATTTACCTATGTTCTATGGTATATAGTTAATTTTAAATGATATAAACATACATATATAGTATACTTTTAATATGGTTATCTATTAAATAAGACTTCATACTTTTGATGTGGACTTTACATAATTTTAGTAATTTATAATCTTATTAAAATTTCAATGCAAATTGAAAACTTGAAATATTAAGTTCTCAATAATTGTTCAATGCAAATTCATAAACTAAAATATTTATTTTATATGGTATATAATTTAATTTAAACAGTATTAAAATATATGTACTCTTAATATGAATGAATATTTATTAAATGAGAATTCCTATTCGTATAGTTTGATCATTTGTATCTTATTATAACAAAAATTGAACCATTGATCACATATTTTTAAATGTGAGACCTTTTAAACAATTTTAGTAATTAAATGTCATTTTCAAAATTTAAAATATAATATATACGAAAAAGTTAATTTTTGTTCTATGGTGAATACAATTTTTAATTTATTTTAATAATACAAAATTAAACAAAAATGATTAAAGATGTAAAATTTGTTACCAAATCTTTATTATTTAAAATCACTAATTGCAATATATATTTTAATCATATTAGGTAATTTTGTATCTTTTATTTAACGAAAGAATTAAAATATCCCTTTGTATATTAATATTAAAAAAAATTAATTAGTTTAATAAGAAGTATAGTATATGTTTTTTTTTTGATGAAATTTTAAATTTATTGATCATCTAGGAAAAATAATATTTATGTACAACTAAGGAATCTGAGTAGAAAGTAAACGTATAGACTGCATTTCTAACTATTCCCCATATGAGCCCCAAACAAACATTGCATCAAACCCCGAAGCTTCGGTTTCGCAGCATACCCTGTGGACAGAATGCGCTGCCTTATTGTTTTGTCAATGATCCTTGCTAGCTAATTCACTATCCTGAACCATTGAGAGTGTCTGCGATCATTCCTTTCACGCCATATGTAATATATTGTGACTTGGGACGAAAGCTTCAAGAGAATTGAGATTAAAAGACCATGAGAACCTGTCAGAACTGCTTGAACATTCCCATCCCAATCTGAAGAAGGATCTGGCTACAAAAGGGAGCCTAGGACCTGTAACCATAGTGTATAAGTATAGGGGCACACGAAGAACAGATGATCTCTAGTTTCCTCCGGTTCACTGATACCACTCAAATTACTCTAAGCAGTGTTACTCTTAGAGGTTCAGATGTAGTACTTAGGGATCGAATCCACAAGAAATTAGGGAACAATTAAATCTAGTGTTTATTAATTCTAAGAGTTGTAAATATTTAAATGAAATAGCAATAGTAACAAGCGAAGTAAATAGTAAATGTAACTTGGTTAGAAATAATATTAGATGCAGGGCCACTATTCAGGTGTTGGAGATTATAATATCTATAGATGCCTATTTGTTGCATGCATGATATGATAGAGCTCAACCGCTTAACTCAGTGATCAGCTGTCGCATGTTTCACTGGTTAACAAGCTAGATCTCGTGTCTCAAAGGTTAGTATGTTGACAACGAAAGAGTGTCGATCGATGGTCCTATAGGGACGTCGACCGATACACCTTTACCTACGTCGACCGATAGTCAGTTGAGGACATCGATCGACGGGTTCTAGCCAGGCCTATGCGCGAGTATGATATGCCCTATTAAGATACTAAATTGGCGGTTAGCCCTCTCTAGCAGCCCTAATATGATAGATAGATGTCAGGATGGGATAACAATGGTGCTTGAGTATGCAATCCTATGATCATGTTCTAGTTAGCAAGGCTAAAACAAGCAATGAATACAAATCTATCATAAATATCATAACAAGGCAGATCTATAGTTTGGGGCTAATCCCACAAACCTATATGAACCCTGGATCTAATAAATGAACTACTCAGACATAGCAAAGCAATTCATGACAATGAAGAAATGGGAATTCATAGTATAGATGAAAAGAAATGAAAACAAGGAGTTCCAATCACAAGTGATCTTCTCTCCAAAACTCTCTCTCTCTCTCTCTCAAAATAAAACTGTAACAAAAAGCTCTCTCTGCCGTCAAAACACTTAGGCAGTATATAATCTACTAGGTTAAAAACTTGTCAGGGTATTTTTGTAATTTGGCTTGGACTTGGGCTTCAAGTCCGTTGGATCCAAAATGTCGCATGTCCAATGTCTCGACATCGATTGATGGTACTTGTGTACATCGATCGATATTAATCTTCATTTGTCGAGACATCTGATGGTGTCGATCGACAGCACTGGATGCGCATCAATCGATTGTTCTTCCTCTCGTCGACCTCTACATGGTCAGCTCGGATAAAATGTCCTTTAAGCTCCAAAATGCTCCAAAGTCATAGCTTTATTCCGAAATGCACCTGAACCTGAAAACATACCTAAAAGAGTAGAAAACATAGATATATATATATAGTAAAACACCTATATACCATGGATGAAAACGGGTCAAATCCAAGGTATATCAACTCCCCCAGACTTATCCTTTTGCTTGTCCTCAAGCAAAACATACATGCAGTCCTCTGCTTTTAAATAAATAAACTTCTTAGTCTATCTTTATTTCTAATCCCTTAGATCTGTTGAGTAATCCTAGAGTCCTTATGGATTCGATCCCTAACTACTAAATCTGAACCTCTTATTTGAGAGAGTAATTCACTCCTTAGGGTAATTTTAGTGATATCAAATTTGGCGCCGTTTTCAGGGACTCTTTCTTATTACCATTAGATATAATTTAGAATTTAGTATAGACTTGTTACGAAAAACTTGCTAAGTTTTCTTTCTTTCTCTGTCTACATAGACACTAAGAATGGAGAACATAGAACTCGGCCGAGCATCGATCGACGAAGATGTAACGTTATCCAGCGACGTGGAGATCTAAGAATCGACTGACACGGAGCTCCCGACATCGATCGACACCGCCCAGCTGGAAGCAGGTAAGTCTTCTCTTACCGAGCTTATTAATGAGGAAGTAGTCCAAACTGAACCAATATGTCAATTAAGCAATGAAACTAGCCAAACTAAACAGGGGACTGAAATCCCTGTTAAGACAAATCCCACCTTGATAAAAGGTGAAGAGATAAGATTGTCTATGCAAGACTACGTAGACCCTGGTAGAACCTATTCCAATAGGTCCGCTATTAAAATACCAAGAGACAATACCAAGAAATTACGCAGATTACTACTGTATGGTTCGTCGAAACCCATTCCGTGTATCTCTCTCTGAGCACCCACAAGATCACATCGAAGGTTTGGAAGAATTAATCCCAGATGAATACAATCGTTGCAAACTACTCTCATTTTCCTTAGAGACAGAAGCTCTCAGATGGCTAAACTGTTTAACAACAGGATCCCTTACTTGTTGGGAAGAGATTAGAAACGCCTTCCTTAAGAAATTTTTCGATGATGATCGCTATTGGCAAGTAAGGAGACAAATCTTTATATTCCGCCAAGATCCACGTGAATCGTTTAAAAATGCATGGGGAAGATTCAAGAGCTATGAACTTGAATGTCCCCATCATGGTTATTCAGAACCACAATTCCTTAACATCTTCTATGGAGGTGTTAACCTGAGCTACAAGACCACACTCGACACGACGAGTGAAGGAAATTTCGTCACTAGGACCCTCGAAGATGCTAGACGCCTTATCGAAAATGTACCAATGGGAAAATCCTATGAAAAGATGGATGAAGAAATAGGAAATTCGATAAATTCAAAAGATAATGAGATCAAGAATTTCCTCAATTCACTCCACTCTTTTCTTCAGAATCAACACCGATCTGATATAGCCCAGATCAAAGATGATGCCTTGTCTGATATGGAAAATCAATTAGAAGAAGAGACAAAGCTATTCAGACCCCTATTTTGTGTTTAACATTTATAGTTTTACCCAAGCCTATGACATTGCTGTGAAATCACACACTGGAAAAGAAAAGTTCAATATCAGACAAACACTTACTGGCAACCGTAAAGCAAAGTCAGATTTTTACAGAAAAATAAATATGGTTTACGGAAAGTTAATGGGGAAAGCAGATTCTTTGGGTGAACTTATCCGAAAATTAGAAAGTCAAGTAGCTGAAACTGCGACTGCCATCAACAGAGAAACATGACGTCTTCCCGGGAGAACTGATTTAAACCTAAGACGTCAAGTCAGTGCCGTAATGTTGCGTAGCGGAAAACGTCTCACGACAAACACGAAGAGCAACACCAAAATTGGCAATTCTGCCAATGCTGATGAAACAGGCAAGAGCGATTCTCAGCCTATACTTCTTGATGACCCTGACCCAAAATCTTCTTGCGAAAACGGGAAGTCTACCGCTGAGATTAATAAGGAAAAGACTATAGACTTAGAAGTAGAAGACGATTCGGAAATTTAGGCCGAAATCGATCGACAATATGGCACCCACGTCGATCGACCAGTGGATCCTGTCGTCGATCAACATACGAATAACCCTATCGATCGACATCCCACTCGGCCCAAACCAACGATTGAGAGAGTCTATAGAACCCTACCTTCTTATCCTCCTAAATCGCAGACTAAGAAATCATTAGAATATGCGATCTGCAAGAAAGCATTGGATAAAATTACTGTGGAGATGTCGCTTAGTGATGCTATAAAAATAGCACCTTCGATAAAGAAGTATGTGAAGGATATGACGTCTCCAAATTATCCAACTGCTGAACATAGCGTGATGATGGTGTCAGAGGAAGTAAGCGCCATGATTCAAGGAGAAACTCCAGCTAAGAGGCCTGATCCTGGTAGTTTCGTCCTAGATTGCAATATACTGAACACACGTTTTCCTCTATCACTATGTGATCTTGGCTCTAGCGTATATCTTATGCCTTACACCGTCGCAGTAACCTTGGGATATAATGAATTTATGACAACTCCGATAACCTTGGTTCTAGCTGATCGATCTATCATGGTACCTGAAGGAATTCTCGAAGAAGTTCCCGTAAAAATTAATAATTGCTTCGTGCCTACGGATTTTGTTGTGTTAAAAAACAGACAAGAACCAAAAGACCCCCTCATTCTGGGTCGGCCATTCCTAGCTACGGCTGGAGCGATCATTGATGTGAAAGAAGGACGGATAAATTTGAACACCAGGGACATCTCGATGATCTTTGATATGGAAAAGCTAATCAAGCGACCCTTGATAGATGACCAAGCCTTCTATACGGAAGAAGTTTCTGAGCTGGAAAAGGAATCTTTCATAGACATGTGCTCAGACGACCCCTTTGAAAATGCTCTTACCCATGTAGAAAGGGAGATCTTAAGCATAGATATCAGAACAGACGATTACGTGCGACTGATGGATGCAAGTATCGAGGTTGCGAACATCAAAGAAGATGATGACTCAGACAATATCGTTGATCGATACCTCAGAGAGGCCGTCGATCGACAACCATCTTCATTATCTAATTGGTCTAAAGACAAAGCACCAAAAGTTGAATTATAACCCCTCCCTAGGGGTTTTATATATGCATTTCTTTATGACCAATCCTATCCTATTATTGTCAATGCTAATCTCACTAGCGGAGAACTTGCATTATTATTAAATAAACTACGCAAGTACATGAAAGCAATCGGGTATTCCCTCGATGATATTCCTGGTATTTCTCTTGATCTATGCATGCACCGTATTCATTTGGAAGACAACGCAAAAACGTTGGTAGAACAGCAAAGGAGATTAAACCCGAATTTAAAAGTAGTCAAAAAGGAAATCATTAAACTCCTAGAGCTGGATTTATCTATCCTATTTCAGATAGTAAATGGGTAAGCCTCGTACATGTTGCACCCAAAAAGGGAGGTATTACAGTAGTGAAGAACGAAAACGATGAACTCATCCCGACCCGTACCGTTACTGGACATATGATGTGTATCGACAATAGGAAATTAAATGCCGCTACTAGGAAAGATCACTTTCCCCTGCCCTTTATTGATCAAATGCTGGAGCGTTTAGCCAATCACCAGTATTATTGTTTTCTTGATGGATATTCAGGATTCTTTCAAATTCCCATACATCCAGATGATAAGAAAAGACAACCTTTACATACCCCTATAGAACGTTTGCGTATCGCAGAATGCCATTTGGTCTTTGTAATGCTCCCACCACCTTCCAAAGTTGCATGATGTCAATCTTTACAGACATGATCGAGGACTTTATGGAAGTCTTTATGGATGACTTTTCAGTCTACGGATCAAATTTTAAGAGTTGCCTCGATAATTTATGCAAGGTATTGGAAAGATACGAAGAAATGAACCTTGTCCTAAATTGGGAAAAATGCTATTTTATGGTTAACGATGGCATCGTATTAGGACATAAGGTTTCCGACGCTGGTATAGAGGTAGATAGAGCTAAAATCGAGGTGATGACCGGTCTACCAGCACCCAAAAATGTAAAAGACATGCGAAGTTTTCTCGGACACACCGGATTTTATAGGAGGCCGGATTTTATAGGAGGTTCATACAAGATTTTAGCAAGATCGCTAGACCTTTAAATAACCTCTTGTGCAAGGAAGTAAAGTTCGACTTTACCCTAGAATGCATGAAAGCTTTCGATGATTTAAAAAAATCCCTTATAACTGCCCCCGTCGTTCAAGCCCCCGACTGGAATCTCCCTTTCGAGATTATGTGCGATGCGAGTGATTTTGCGATAGGAGCAGTTTTGGGCCAACGGAAAGATAATAAGCTGCATGCCATCTACTATGCTAGTCGTACGCTTGATGAAGCGCAACGGAATTATGCAACAACAGAAAAAGAACTACTCGCCGTAGTTTATGCATTTGAAAAATTCCGTCAATATTTAATTGGCACACATGTGATAGTTCACACTGACCACGCTGCCATTAAATATTTGATGCAAAATGAAGATGCAAAACCTTGACTCATACGCTGGATTTTACTACTCCAAGAGTTTGATATTAAAATTAAAGATAAACGAGGAGTAGATAATGGAGTCACTGACCATCGTTCTCGAATCAGAATAGAAGATAACGTCCCAATAGACGATTTCTTCCCAACAGAGAACGTTGCACACATAGGCACATCTTTCGTAGGTCAAATATCTCTCACTTCCGATGAGACATCGATCGATGCGAAAGAAAACATATCGATCTATTCAAGTAGTGATACATCGATCGATAACGATAGTATCGCAACACCTCGATTCTCTAGTAACCACAATAACAGCACCTCGTCTATAAAAATAAATATTGACATAACGGTTAATGTTGCTGGTGATAAAATAAATCTCACACCTGATGAAGAATTGCAACTTGAGGTGCACGCAATTGGTAGAAACTCAAAAGATCGACTATGGTTTGCTGATATAGTCAATTATTTGGCAGCCGAAGTCGAGCCTGAAGAACTCAAGGGATATATGAGGAAGAAATTCTTTAGAGACGTTAGAAGATATCATTGGGATGAACCATACCTCTACAGGCACTGCTCTGATGGGATATACTGACGATGCGTATCCGAAGCTGACAATGTCATGGATCTGACTATGCAGGACATTTCGCCACCTACAAAACGGTTTCGAAAATCCTTCAAGCAGAATTCTGGTGGTCGACGACTTTTCGCGATGTCCATGATTTTATAACCCAATGTGACAGATGCCAAAGACGAAGAAAAATCAGCAAAATACACGAAATGGAACAGAAGTTCATTCTGAAAGTAGAAGTCTTTGATTGTTGGGGGATAGATTTCATGGGTCCTTTCCCATCCTCATACGAAAACAAGTATATACTAGTCGCTGTAGACTACGTATCCAAATGGGTTGAAGCAATAGCTTCCCCAACCAATGACGCATCTGTCCTTATTAAGCTTTTCAAGAGCATAATCTTTCTACGGTTTGGAGTTCCTAGAATAGTCATCAGTGACGGTGGAACCCATTTCATCAATAAGGTCTTTGATGGATTGCCTAAAAATAACGGTTATCAGCATAGAGTAGATACTCCCTACCACCCACAAACCAGTGGACAGGTAGAACTCTCTAATCGGCAAATCAAAGAAATTCTATAGAAAACTGTAGGAATTTCCAGAAGGGATTGGTCTAGGAAACTAGATAATGCACTTTGGACCGCCTATAAGACACCGTTGGGAACAACACCATTCCACCTCCTGTATGGCAAATCCTATCATTTACTAGTCGGACTGGAGCATAAAGCAGCTTGGGCCACTAAACTTCTGAATTTTGATGTAAAGCCTGCTGCTGAAAGGAGACTCATCCAGCTTAACGGGCTTGATGAAATCAGACATTTAGCCTATGAGAATTCGAAACTATATAAAGAAAGGAGAGCTTGATGAAATCAGACATTTAGCCTATGAGAATTCGAAACTATATAAAGAAAGGACTAAAGCATACCACGATAGGAAGATCTTATCCCGACACTTTGAACCGGATGATCAAGTCCTTCTTTATAACTCTCGGCTAACGTTATTTCCTGGAAAGCTTAGATCTCGTTGGTCCGGACCATTCACAGTAACTTAAACCCTCCGGCGCCATAACTCTAAAAAGCGATAAAGGGGACAAGTTTACAGTGAACGGCCAACGAGTGAAACATTATTGGGCAAAACCACCATCGAATCTGTCCATTATTCTAAGAACCCCTGATAACTAGTTTATTCAGGAAGTCGAGCTAAAGACTTTAAATTTAAGCGCTGAATGGGAGGCAACCCATTTTCTTTCAAAAAAAAAAAAATTTCTTGTAATTTTATTTATATCTTGCTATTAGTAAAATATTAGGAGCAATAGAAATTAGGAGTAGTTCATTTGGAGAAATATCGATCGATGTAGCTGTTCTGCCATCGATCGATGCGGACATATCGAGGGTTAACCTCATTTAACTCGGCATCTGCCTCTTTCTCCTCTCATACGCAAAACCCTAACGAAATCAAAACCTCCCTTTTCTCTCTCGATTAATGACGGATTTCTTTCGTTTCTCGCCCTAATCCACTCGATTTCTCATTCTCTATCTGTTTAGTTCATTCACTCACCCAATCTACAAGGTTTGACTTAGAAATTCTCTTTTATTAGGAATTCTTAGAGTTGAGTTTTGAGATGAACTAGAACTTATGATTAGACGTGAATTTGGGATGGTTTTGAAGTTTCTAACGATTATCTAGTGTTAGGATTGTGAATCTTATGCTGTTGATACCTTGAAAGTACGATTTCAACTTGAGTGATTTTTGCAGGTTTCGCGATTCGACATCGATCGATGCGAAGACTATAGCATCGATCGATATCATTATTATCGACTAATCCTTAATGACATATATCGATCGATGTCTCACATACTTCATCGATCGATATCAAAATATATCGATAACACTATCTTGAGCTCAGACGCAGTCGCAGAGAGACGTGAGAGGAGGATGAAGAGGAGATTCGACGAAGCTAGCACCTCCGTATAGCACCGCGACCCTTGGCCTCATGACGAAAAAACACCCATCGACACAGTCGAGGAGTTTGCTGACCCGAAGAAAGCGGTCAACAGCAAGGAGTGCATCAACCGCGTGCTTAAAGACGAGTAGGACGACTACGACAGCTTGTTCTACAATGCTTGGCTTGGCGTCTCTATCGAGCCCACACGGTTCATCGACCCATACATCTTACGGAAGCTATGGATCGAGACATACATCGAAGAGATGATCACGCAGCTCGGACTTGGCACGATGGCCACTCGCGCTTACGATCTCCATGTCGACTTGGTCAGACAGTTTATGGCCACAGTCGAGTTCACCTACAGCACCTCGAGGGTGAGGGTAGCAGGAGATGGTACACTGACCTTCTTCGCCAGGGGGATTCGATACAGGATCTCCATCCCCGAGCTCTGCCGCATCTACGGTTTCGATGAGACTGCAACCCCGAGCAAGCTCCCACCCTTTCTAGGCCTCAACAGTTTCTGGGAGATAATCGACACGGGAGCGTGGGACTCCAACTCCGCCACGCAGACAGATATCCATAACCCTACCCTCCGGTACTTTCTACGGGCTCTTGCAAACACGTTGGTTTGCAAGATGGAGCCCAACAAGGTGAGGATACTAGAGCTTACACTACTCTTATGTGGAGTAAACGGCTTGGTGGACCTGACTCATCTCGATGAGGCCAAAGACGTAGTGACTCCAAACCTTGGAACCATTTTTGCTGCGCACTTGGTGGAATTGAAGAAAAAGCCCTTCACGGGAAAAAGGCAGGAAGAAGGAGACGGTTGGGAGTTTGCTGACACCGATCTTTGAGTATCTAGGCATCCACCTAGACCCGAGCACAGCCGACTTCTCCCACCGCTTCTTGGACGAGCCACACCTGATGAACTCAGGTTCGCTCAAGGAGGAACTTCTCTTGAGTTTCAGAATCGGGAACCACCACCGCCTACTGCAGATGCCGAACAGGACGATCACAGACTTTGATTACAGTGTCGAGAGACTCCGGCTCATGCCCGATGCCCAGCTCCTCCGCGATCTTCTGGCCATCCCGCGCAGACCTCCCGGAGTGCGTCGAGCCAGAGCTACACAGGGACCACCAGAGGCACCTCTTCCTTACTTCCCGAACATACCAGACATCCCTATGCGCGATCAGGGAGACTTTCAGAGGGTTGTTGTGGATGCTCTTTGTGCCATATGGGCTAGAGTATCTTGCACGAGCAGGAGGACCATCAGAGCTCACTCACCAGCAGCAGCAGGACGTTCTAGGTGGCGCATAGATCCCTTGTCCGAGAGCGACGATGAGACCAGCGAGGACACCGACAAGTCCTCCCATTTCTATCTCTTTCCCTTATGAACTTGTTTTTCTATTTTTTGAACTTGTAGGATTTATATTTTAGACATATCTATGCTTTATGTTTGAGACTGTTTACTTATTTCTTATGTTTGGAGGGTCTAAAAGAGCTAACCACATTGACAGAGCACACGAGTTAGATTCCAAACATGATGCAGAATTTTCTGTTCTTCGCCATCGATTGACACGGAGTGGATGGTATCGATTGATGTGTGGGAACGATAGGTACGACACCTTGCTCTAACATCTCGCACATATAACTTTGCTTATCACCACCTTTGGACACTTTACACCGGGACGGTGTAATTTAAGTTTGGGGGAGGTAGTACTAACACCATCTTCTTGAGTTTTGTCAAAATCTTTTCAAAAATAATTTTAGTGAATCAATAAGGGGACTATGAACTTATGATTTTTACTTGAATGTCTAACCACTTTTTAGCATCATTCTTGCAGATAGTACTAAAGATGCTAAAGTGGATCAACCTGTCAACTATACACACTTGCCTAGCTTGTTTGAAAGAACCAAAGCTAACCTCCAACACTAACCTGACACTACTGCTTGTCTTGGGGTTTGGTATACATGAGATCAGATTCTTCAAACAAGTCTGGAAGGTAAAGCCTTATGTAGATTTATTTATTACATTTTCTCTCTCTATTTTGACCCTAGAGTAGTTATTTAGTTGTCTCAAAAAAAATCGAAATTTATTATTTAAATAAGACTTAGGATTTAGTTAGGTGGAATCCGAACATGACTTGGTGGCTACAACCATTAAGGCTTGTTTCATAAAGATTCCAACAAAAAGAATTCGAACGGGACTTGGAGGCAGCAATCTTCAAGGCTCGCTTCACAAATAATTCTTGGATATAGGTCAAAAGAAGTGAACAGGACTTGGTGGCAACCACCATTAAGTCTTGATTCATGGAAGCCTGTCCAATCTTGGTCAATGATCTTGCAATATAAGCAGATTTTAACTCAAGAGAGAAATTAGAGAGAGAGAAATTTGGAACTAACTTTTACCTGCAAATCCAGAAACTTGTTTGAGAATCCTTGCATCCTATAATCGATACTCCCAAGGTAAAGCCTGCACTTTTATTTATGCTAAGAAATGATGTTAGTCAAGGAGAATATCAGATAAGATTTGCTAAGTTGTGGCTAGATGAATTTGGTTGCTAAGCTAGGATATTGCATAATGTGCTTTGTGATTAGGACCTTTTAGATGTGGATTGCAATATTGTAGAGATGATGACTTCTGTGTTTTAAATCTGTGAGTCTCTGATGTTTTCAAACCTCTTTCAGAGAGACTGTCTGTTTGTTTTGCTTGAGGACAAGCAAAATGATAAGTCTGGGAGAGTTGATATACCATGAATTTCACCCATTTTTAGTCATGGTATATAAGTGTTTTAAGATCTATTTACTATGTTTTAGAGTCTTTTCAAAGAAATTACAGGTTCAGTTACTTGATAGAAGGAAATGATGCTTTTGGGATGCTTTGGAGTACTTTTACGCGTACAGCATCGATCGATGCTTGAAGAGCAATATCGATCGACCAGAGCCAATTAAAACCAATCGACAACCGTTGAGCGCAATCGATCAATGTTGGATCGCCAGAGGATTTATTGCGAAATTAGAAGATTTCATATCCTAAAAGTTTATTAATTGTAACCTAAGCCCTTAGCCGCATGGGAGGCTATATGTACTAGGGTTTTGTATCATTTTAGAGGTAGACTTGCCTAAAGACCTAGTTTGGAGAAGAAGCATTTTGACTACCATTAGAAGAGCTTAAGATTGGAGAGATAGATCTGAGACTGCATAACAGAGAAGATCTTGAACTCCTTTATTTCTATTACTCTTACTTTATGTGTTCAATATTTCATTTGAGTTTTATTCAAACCATCATGACTTTGTCTCTCATGAATATGTCTGAGTAAACCCAATTGTTAGATTTAGGTTTCTCATAAAGGTTGAAAATATGTGCTGCTAATAAGACTGTTAAAATGGTGTTTTGATAGTTCTTTCATGCTTGTTGAACTTAATGCTAAAATTAGGATTGATCACCATCATTTTAGATCGTAGGATTAATTGAGATAACTAACTGTTACCTTCAATACCTGAAATAGCCAGCGTGATCTAACTGACTAGATAACAACGAGAATTGGTCTAGAAGGTTAGAGAACAGATTCAAATCTGCTCGCAACGCTTGCTAGAAGAACCGTCGATCGACGCGAGTATCGTTGTGTCGATCGATTGTTTGAAAGGTGTATCGAACGATGTGCATAAATTCACATCGATCGACTCTTTCTTGAGATCAATAGACGACTGTTGAGATCCGAGATCTAGTAAAGAAAAACTATCTGGTTCACCATTGTTTGAGTTCATAAACCGTCAAACCCTTTAGTCTAAACTAAGTTACATGCTTTTCATACCTGAGAATTTGCCCAAGTCTAGGTGTTTTCCCATTCTTAAAACAACTTCAACTTAAACGCCGAACAATTACCTTGTTCGACTCGTCATTTACTGCTTTTAAACAAATAAACCTCTTAGTCTATCTTTATTTCTAATCCCTTAGATCTGTTGAGTAATCCTAGAGTCCTTGTGGATTCCATCCCTAAGTACTACATCTGAACCTCTTATTTGAGAAATTCACTGCTTAGGGTAATTTGAGTAGCAACCCCAAAAAAAGAAAAAAAAAACAAAAACGAAAACGAAAACGAAAAAGAAAGAAAAAGAAAAAGAAAAAGAAAAAGAAAAAGAAAAAGAAAGAAAAATATAAGTAGTTAGTTAGGTGTTAGTTATAGTTAGGTGGAATCCGAACATGACTTGGTGGCTACAACCATTAAGGCTTGCTTCATAAGGATTCCAACAAAAAGAATTCGAACGGGACTTGGTGGCGGCAATCATCAAGGTTCGATTCATATGAATTCTTGGATATAGGTCAAAAAGAAGTGAACATGACTTGGTGGCAACAACCATTAAGGCTTGATTCATGGAAGCATGTCCAATCTTTGTCAATGATCTTGCAATATAAGCAGACTTTGACTAAAGAGTGAAATTAGTAGAGAGAAAAGATACGAAATAACTTTTACCTGCAGATCCAGATACTTATTTGAAAATCCTTGTATCCTGCGATCGATACTCCCAAGGTAAAGCCTGCACTTTTATTTATGTTAAGAAATGAGGTTGGTAGAGGGAAATTTCAGACAAGATTTGCTAAGTTGTTGGCTAGGTGAATTTGGTTGCTAAGCTAGGATATGGTATAATGTGCTTTTGTGATTATGACTTTTTAGATGTGGATTGCAATATTGTAGAGGTAATGATTCTAAGTTTTAAATCATGTGAGTCCCTGCTGTTTTCAAACTTCTTTCAGAGAGACTGCCCGTTTGTTTTGCTTGAGGACAAGCAAAAAGGTAAGTATGGGGGAGTTGATATACCATGGATTTTACCCACTTTCAGCCATGGTCTATAAGTGTTTTAATATATATTTACTACTATATAGAGTCTATTTAGAGTATTTACAGGTTTAGGGACGTTCTGGAGATATATGGTGATTTTGGAGTCTTTTGAGGTGCATAACTACACAGACGCATCAGATGTCTAGCTATAGATGGAGACCTTCCTACAGTTAGATTGAGCCCAACCTTTAACACAAGATAGAGCTTTGAGGTAGCTTTCCAATGCCACCAGTTTAAGGTCAATCAGCATTCTGTTGCAGAAGTTATTCCCGTTTTACTGAAGAGTGATCAGTCTGCCTCGCGAGAGGAAGCTGTCGAGAAGAGGAACATATGTCGATCAATGCAGAACTCTTGACATCGATCGATATGGATGCCATAATGCGGGCCGAGCATATTTTATGATTGACTGAAGCCCAGAAGCAACCCGAAATTACCAGAATACTCTTGGACGACCTGAAATCCTATTTATGTTATTTCTAAGCCATTGTTGACGGTTACACGCTATCTAAGCTTTCTTTGATTCTAGTTCTTAGTTAGGAGAGAAAGTAGAAACTCCTTCAGAGTCCTCCTGGAACTCCATTGGTTTTGGTTTTATATTATTTATGCTTTTCATCTATTCATCTTCTTTTTTTTTTTGATTTTGAAAATAAATATCTCTACCTATAAATCTAGGATCGAAATAGAGAGAGAAAAGGTGATAAATCTACACAAGCCTTCCAGACTTGTTTGAAAACTCCGATCCCATGTATACCAAGCCCCAAGACAAGCAGTTGTGTCAGGTTTAGTGTTGGAGGTCAACTTTGGTTCCTTCAAACAATCTCAGCAAGTATGAATAGTTGACATGTTGATCCACTTTAGTATCTTTAGTACTATCTGCAATTAATAAGTATAGAATGGTGCTAAAGAGTGGTTAGATAACAAGCAAATATCTAATAAGTTCATTATCCCCTTCTTGACTTAAAAAAACTCTTTTGAAAACATTTTGATAAGATTCATGAACACACTAATATCAGTAAACATCTTGTGATATTTGTGAATTACTCTCAAATTCACTTAGGATTGTACTATTCAGAGGGATTATGAGCTGAAGGCGCAGTACTACACCCTCGTTGGACAGATACCCTACCATGGATTATCTCACGAGCATCCTATGGACCATCCGAAGAGATTCGAAGATCTGATTTATGCTATTAAAGTCAAGAGAGTCCCTAAGGACTACCTCTTATGCAAGCTCTTCAATTTCCCACTTTCTGGAGAAGCTTTGCACTGGCTTAAACAGCTACCACCAGGATCTCTCACATCGTGGAGTGACATCAAGAATGCATTCCTATGCAATTTCTTTGATGAAGCACGCGCTGAAGACTTGAGGAGCAAGATTGCTACATTCACTCAGGAGCCTGCCAAATCATTCAAAGGCTCTTGGAACAGATTCAAGTCTTATCAGAGAGACTGTCCACACCATGGATTCAATGAAGTACAACTGCTCAGTACTTTCTACAGAGGCATCGCGGTGCAATACCAGATGGCTCTTGATGCTTCCAGCAATGGGAACTTCAACACCAGGAATCTAGGAGAGGCAGTAAAGGTCATTGAAAACCTAGCATCTAGCAACAACACCAAGAACACTGATTTTGAGAGGAGGAAGTCTGCCACCACCCTTGGGAATGATCAGATGGATGAGGTAAAGGTAAAGCTTGACAGTGTTCACAAGCTTCTCAGGAAACGAGCCTGCTTAGTTGAAGATGCAGAAGCTGTAGAGACAGAGGGTAGAGAAGAAGAAGAAGTGAACTTCATTGGTAGAACAAATTTCCAAGGGTCTGGAAACCAGGGTGGAAACAGAAATTCTTATGGAAATAGGGGAAATTTCAACCAGAGTTTGCACTACCAGAAACCCTAAAGCAACAACAGGAATTTTGGAAGTTCCTACTACCAGAAGCCAGCGCCGCCTACTCAGGAGAGCAAGATTGAGGAGATGCTTGAGAGGTTTCTTGAGACACAACATCGCATGACAGTGGACTTTAATGGAAAGATTGACTCTGTCTACACCAACCTGAACACAAAGTTTAATACTTTGAGCACTCATGTGAAGAAGCTGGAAACATAGGTAATTTAGACAGGAGAAGCTATTAAGAGGCAAGAAGCCTTAACAAGAGGGGTAGGAGATGATGTGATGAAACACCACGTGAATGCCATCATTGGAGATGATTTCTGGCAAGTTGTGGAGGAGGAGAAGCTGCAGGAAGGAGATTTTGAAGTAGAAAGCCTACTGAGCTTCGGCGGATCGCACTGGTGTCGATCGACGTCAGATCATGCATATCGATCGACAACCCCCAGGCCGAATTGATCGACAGGATCTCCAGAGCATCAATCGATAATACCAACAGAGTCATCCGCATCTTGCAATGTCGTGAGGATTCTGACTCACGAGGAGTTTGCAGCAAAACACCCACATCCGCCCAACCCAGATAAGGTATGAATCGCTCGACGAGCTAACACCTCCATCGATCGACATGGAGAACCAACTATCGATCGATAAATGGATGACGACATCGATCGACAACCTCCAGCTCCCACCGGTCGACGAGTACCTATTATGTACCGAGTGCAGATGCCAAAGATAGATATGGCACGTCTGAATGCACTCAGGCCCAAACCTAAACCTTCAGAAAACCCACCAGAGACCGTCATGATACCTTCAGATGATGGAGAGGAATCGATGGAAATCGATTGGGTTCCTTTGGGAAAAACCCTAAGGAAAAGAAAATGAAAAGTGGAGAAGCATTTAAAAAGGGGGGTCAATGATAAGGAAAAGGAAAGTTTCCGGAAGAGAGTCATCATGATTCCTATAGATAAGCCATTCGAGGATGCCTATTATACTCACAAATTGTGGATGTTCTTCAGAGAGACAAAGGAGACAGAAGAAGACATCAGGAGAATATTCTGTGAAGCTAGAATAAAGATGAGAAAGAGGATAACACTGAAGAAAAAGAGTGATAATGGGCAGTTTGTAATACCATGCACGGTGAAGGGTATTGAATTCCCACATGCTTTGTGCGACACATGAGCATCAGTCAGCATCTTACCTAGGGTTATGGCAGACCATCTGGGTCTGCATATGGAGCCTTCCAATGAGCTGTTCACTTTTGTGGACTGCTCTTACAAGAATTCAGGAGGGATTGTGAAAGTCCTAGAGGTGCAGATTGGTAATACTTTAGTTCCAGTTGATTTTCATGTCCTGGACATCAAGTTAAACTGGAACTCTTCTCTATTGCTTGGGAGAGCCTTCTTGTCAACAGTAGGAGCAGTATGCAACTTACAAAAGAACCAGTTGTGTATAACACTCATAGACCCTTATACCCAATATGACCCTATTCCAGTCAAGAAGTCACAAACGCTCTCCAGACGAATCAATGATCCAGGAGTCATTGCAGCTTGCCACTGTGGACTGGAATACGAGATAGATTACTCGGCGTCGATCAAAACTCACACTGCAACATCGATCGATAGTTGCCATCAGATATCGACCGATTGACGACATGACGAATCGAGCGACAGTAGTTCTGACGATTGGGAGAACGACTACTACAACCCCGCTATTGCCGCTTACACCAGACAAAACTTTCCTACAGAGGAGTATGATGAGGACTATGAGGAGGAACGAGCTACTGAGTACAAAGCAATCATTAACGAGGAAAATAAACTCCTACATCATTCCTCTTGGAAAAGGAATGTACCATCGATCGACGCAACAAGCTCACCATCGATTGATACTCAACCTCCTCAACGAAACGGGAAACGAGCATGGACCGACATTCCCGACTACCCATCGATCGACACAGACGTAAATCGTTTGGGAAATGGAGACTAGTTGATTGGCAGTTGGGCAGATGATCACCATCATGAAAGCTATGCAGTAGAAACATTGGTTTACGCCGAAGATGAACTACATGAAGGTTTCACAGATAAGGAATTACTCAGCAGGCAAATTCGCAATGAGACAGATCAACATCTAACAGAAATTACTTGGGGAACAACACGGACCAGCCATCCGATCGACAGCGCAATCCGCCCATCGATCGACACTCATCACCAACAATCAATCAACAACAACAATGCAATATCGATCGACAACCGTCCAATACCAAAAACCACTGTAAGCGAAAACGATAAATTTGATGACGAGTATCTAATTCCACACGAATTTGGTATTTTCAGGACCCAGATGGCCACACAAAAGCAATAAACAGCCACACACTACACTTATCTCGAGAAGATATCGCACATATACTTCAGACAGCTAATGGCACAAAGAATCTGTTCCTGCATCACCGCAACAATCCAGAACAGAAGGTTACAAAGGATTTCTATGACACAGCTGGTAGCATAGACAACAGCTTCATACATAAATCGTGCCATCCCAGTCGACCATCGATCGACGCTACCATCTTAGTCTTGGTCGACAGACATCACGAGTTTGGCAGAAGAGCTTATGATCTCTATGGTAACCGAAAGTTCTCCTGAGATGAAAAGGACGAGTATGGAATCTTCAAAGATGATCAGGGATGTGCAAGAGGCATGGATGGACGCATAATCAATATATCCAAGGAGAACATCAGAAGACTTCTGGAAAGAGCTTCGAAAGATGAGCCAAGCTACATATGTCTTCCTGAGCATGCTACTTTTTTTCTCACAGACCAAGCTGTTACCAAAGATATACACCAAGGACGAGATCAATGAGATGTTCTACGGAGTCTGTGGAGAACACGAGAAGAACAAAGAAGCTTTCCAGATGAAGCTTGATGGTGTCTACCATCCACTGAACGATGTCATCGGTTGGTTAACTACTTGCATGGAGGAGATGAAGCAAGACATAGACAGAATTCAGCAATCAACCGAAGCTTCTCGCCAGACATCTATCGACAGACGACATCATACATCTATCGATTGTCGCCCACCAACATCGATCGACCCACACTTACCGGCATCGATCGACATCAGTCCACGACATTCACATCCGATGCAGCCACCACAAAATTTTCACACCAGAGAAGAGATAGATCAGTTGGTAGAAGAAATCTATAGAGCTCGGGAAAATAAAGAATATAGGCTTAATGGGAGATGTGATGACATCAATTTCCCATTGGATCTTAGCATCAGTGCTTTGACTTCTAAAATTGAAGCTATGCCAGGGGAATTGGTGGAGATAACAAGATACATTGCCCGTCGACAAGAAGCATCCGCATCGATCGACAGACGCAACAACAAATCGACCGACATTCATCATCAAACATCGGTCGACGACGCTACAAACCGAAGCCGGCTAGTACCAAAGATGAAATCAGACATGTCTGACACAAATCACCATGGAGAGGAGACCTCAGCTGACACTTACGCCACACTTAGAACACATCAGTTCAACATTGAGAGTCTTGAATAGAGATTGTAGAGAATGAAAAACACAACTGCAACAACGAAGAAAAATGGCGCAGAGGGGATGAAGCAATGAGAGACTTTACTGGTACATGGTTCAACAAGCGCAAAGAAGAGAAGGACACTTGTTTTCCAGCAAGTTCCAGTTTCCAACACTACTAGCCCAATCACCTACAAAGTCAAGCTATATGACTATAACAAAGCGCTGAGAGGGAGACAACCCACTATTAGGTAATATTTATCTAGTTTTTATTGATATACTATTTATGTTGGTTTTTCATTATTGCAGGTTATAAAAAAAAAGATCCGAGTACACGATTGCCGTGAGTATCGACCGCCGAGACGCTGTTGCCATCGATCGACATTACCAAACCTGCCTCGACCGATATCAAGAACCCTACATCGGTCGACATCCATTATGGTCTGGTATATCGTTCTAACTTGTTAAATTGAGTCCATATGATTTAGTTCTCACTGTAACTCCGACTGAATTTACACTGAGGACAGTGTAGTTTAAGTCTGGGGGGAGGTTTACTGATAGTTATCTATTTATGAGTCTTATTAAAAATGTTTTCAAAATGTTTTATTGAGTCAAGTAGGGGATAATTAACTTATAGATTTTGCTTGTTATCTAACCACTCTTTAGCACTATTCTAGATTTACTAATTGCAGATAGTACTAAAGATACTAAAGTGGATCAACCTATCAACTATTCACACTTGTTGAGATTGTTTGAAGGAACCAAAGCTGACCTCCAACACTAAACTTGACACAACTGCTTGTCTTGGGGGTTTGGTATACATGGGATCGGATTCTTCAAACAAGTCTGGAAGGTAAAGCCTTGTGTAGACAGATTAATCTCCATTTCTCTCTCTAATTCGAAATTATACATAGATATAATAATATAATATATATATATATATATATATATGTATGTATATTATTAGATCTATTAGAGATTTATCACGTGGAATCCGAACATGACTTGGTGGCTACAATCATTAAGGCTTACTTCATAAGGATTCCACCAAAAAAAAAAAAAATTTGAACGGGACTTGGTGGCGGCAATCTTCAAGGCTTGATTCATATGAATTCTTGGACATAAGTCAAAAAGAAGTGAACATGACTTGGTTGCAACCACCATTAAGTCTTGATTCATGGAAGCATGTCCAATCTAAGTTAATAATCTTGCAAATAAAAGCATATTTTGACTAAGAGAGAAAATTAGTATAGAGAGAGGATATGAACTAATGTTTACCTGCATGTCCACATACTTGTTTGAAAATCCTGGCATCCTGTGATCGATAGTCCC
Organism: Brassica rapa; assembly: GCF_000309985.2. Lineage (NCBI taxonomy): Eukaryota > Viridiplantae > Streptophyta > Magnoliopsida > Brassicales > Brassicaceae > Brassica > Brassica rapa. The sequence goes on along the minus strand of NC_024798.2, from coordinate 7,617,674 downwards.
AAGGTAAAGCCTGCACTTTAATTTTTGCTAAGAAATGAGGTTGGTAGAGGGGAATGTCAGATAAGATTTGCTAAGTTGTTGGCTAGATGAATTTGGTTGCTAAGCTAGGATATGGTATGATGTGCTTTTCTGATTATGACTGTTTAGATGTGGATGCAATATTGTAGAGGCTAAAGATTCTAAGTTTTAAATCATGTGAGTCCCTACTGTTTTCAAACCTCTTTCAGAGAGACTGCTTGTCTGTTTTGCTTGAGGACAAGCAAAAGGGTAAGTCTGGGGGAGTTGATAGACCATGGATTTGACTTTCTTTTACCCATGGTTTATAGGTGTTTTTAATAAGTATTATATTATAGAGTCTATTTACTATATTTATAAGATCAGTAGTGATTTGGAGATAAGTGATGATTTTGGAGTATTTTGGAGATATTTGGAGCAAGCACCCGAGATGACCATCGATCTCGACAATCGGTCGATATTGAAGAGAAGTAATCGATCGATGTTAACATCGTGATATCGATCGATAGCGAAGCGCGCAGAAAGCTCGTTTGGTCAGAGCCAAGTCTTCACCAATTTACAAGATTACCCCTGACGAGTTTTAATCTAATTATAGAAGCTTTGCCACCATGTTAGAGGTAAAGTGTGCTTTATTATTTTACTAGTTTTACAGCAAAGGTTTTCTAGGATTTGGATAGATTGGAGAGAAGATCCAAAGTTATATTTGTGATTGAAACTCCATTGAGATCTATTTTATTATTCTAATGCAGTTTTTATACCTAATTGCTGTAATGAATTGCTTAGCCATGTCTGAATAGTTTCTTTATTAGATTTTAGGGTTTAAATAGGTTAGGAGGGATTAGCCCCAACTATAGATTGTTGAGTTGTGATAATCATCTTTAGGATTATGATTTAATGCCTGTGTCTAGATTAGCTACCTAGAACCTGCCCTTGGATTCGATTGATAAAAGCGAGAGCTTTAATCTCATCCTGAAAACATTCCAGAACTATGTTTCTTGCTACAAGCAAGGTGAAAGCTGATCTAATGAGCTTAGTAAGCTATTATTCAACCCGTACATAAATCTTGATTAGAGCGCGTCGATCGATATCACACTTGAATAATCGATCGGCGGGGAAAAATGTGTATCGATCGATATCCTTATAGGATTATCGATCGACACTTTTTATTGATCAAAATACGACAGTTGAGATCAATAGATCTAGTTAATAGACGAGTCCAAACATTGCGAACACTGATGGACTTGTTGATCAAGTAGTTGAGCTTTACATTATCATACAAGCAACTCATTAGGCATCTGTAAGATTATAATCCCAATTTTCCTGAATAAAAGCCCTAAGTCTAGCTATTTCCTTAATAAACACCAAAACCTCAACCAATCAATTGAGCAAATACTCTGCTTGATTTCTAAACTGCTATTTACATTTAAAACCGTTGAAACATCTAACTTAACAAATCATATTAGATTTCTTAGGTTCCCTAGCTCCCTGTGAATTTGATCCCTAAGTACGACAACTCGACCTCTTATTTGAGAGAGTATAAATCACTCCTTAGGGTAATTTGAGTGGTATTACTAGTTGATGCTCCTCAACTTCTTCCATAATTTATCCTTCCTCATGGTTGTCCTGGAGTATTGGAACCCATTAGGAGATACCACATCCTCCATTATTTCGTTCTGCTTATGAGAAGAACTCTTGGGGCTTTACTCTCCAATAATGATCCAATTCTCTGTTTCTTTCCCTGAACTCAGATTGTTGATGAACAGTCTCATATCTTTTGCTGAAGCAATACGAACAACATCCGATAAGCTCGCTATGACTGGAGACTTTTCTAACTCGTTAAGAAGATCCGAGACAACCTCCTTCCCTTGTCGCTGACCCAAAACCTTCTCCACACTACCCTCCATATTTCCTTCTGACGTTTTCTTGAGGATCGCAACAGGTCGGTCAGCATGACAGTCCTACTCTGTGTGGCCCCATTTGGCACACACACCGCATCGTGGAGGGAGCCAAGGGTAGTGAACCAACACAGTAGTATCTTCTCCATCCCGGCCCTTAAAACAGATCTTCTGAGGTAAGGGTTTCCCAAGATCAACTTCAACCAAAACTCTTGCAACATCAAGCCTAATACATTGTTCCGTATTTGGGTGCAATTTCAGAAATTTGCCTGCAGTCCTGGAGAGAAAGCTTAAACCTTTCTTTGAGTATAGATAGCCGGGGACATTTTCTAAGTCTACCCACAAAGGCATAGCCGAAAGATCAGGGGGGGTCCTTTGCAGATTCAGGATTCCACTCATTGAGGACAAGAGGAACCTCGGCGATGTGCCAGAACTTCCTTTCTACAATCCTCTAACGAGTAGGTTCATCATCCACACAAAATAGCACCATTTTCTTTCCAATAAATTGGACATCAATCTTCGAAACCTTCCCCGGCGATGACCAGATTCTGTTCACTGTCGAGTGAATCATACCAATGTGCGATGCATCGTTCATGAAATAGCCCACTACAAATGACTTCCACAGTGGCTCAACATCAATCATCAAATCCTCTGGGACAGAGACATCTGAAACTCCATATTTGACTACAAAATCCGGAACGTAACGGTCAGTTTCCGGCAGTACCTCACGAACCACTTTCGCGTATGAAACCAAATCCGCCTTCTCTGCCCTTATACCCAAATCACTACCATCATTCCCTTCATGTGCCTGAATCGAGTCCCCATCTTGTGCTTGAATCAAAACCCCTTCACTTGACAAAAGAGCATTGCTTTCTCCTAGAACCTCCATAGCCAAAACACCCCCATCCTCCGCCTGCGGAGGCGGCGAATCCATTGAAAGAGAGAGTCGAAACAGAGTCGCCCGTGAAAACCCTAGTCGCCGTCCAAGAGAGAAGGATTAGTAGTGGGTGTTGTATATGTTTAGATGAACCAAATTAATTCTCTAGTAATTCTAACAATTATTCTAGTGCCGACACGAATCATAGGTAAAATGTTATATGTTTTAATATATATGGGATGTAAATTTGTAGCTTTGTATGGTTTTAAATTACCCCTAAATATAGATTTGTTAAAAGTTTCATACATTTACTATATTTTGATGATTTATTTATATTTACCACCACAGACATAATTATTACAAATTCATCTATTATTTGTCCTCTTGTATGATTATGTATTTGTAGAAGCCAAGCTCTATGGGGTTAGTAAATTACAGTTATATGTATCATTAGTTAAATTTTTATGTTTTCTTCATACAATGTAGAATTTTTGCGATTACTATACTACAGTTATACATATGAACGACTATGAATTATTTCTAGATCTGTATATTAACTGAAATATTAATTTTGTTAATTGATATACATGTATCATGACTTGATTTTAAAAAGTTCAAGTTATATTCATTTTATTGAATGTGTATCTATTTTTACAAAATATTTTCTGTTTAAACTTTATGAAGTAAAATTTACAAGAGTTTGTTTTGTAAAACTGTTTGATTTGTTTTATAAAAAGGTTTTCTGTAAAAAAAATTCCGAACTCTGTTTTTCAAAAGTTTGTTTCGTAAAACTTTTTTGATTCATTTTAGGAAAGATTTTTCGTAAAAAAAATTCAAAGTTGTTTTTACGGATGTTTGTTTTGTAAAAATGTTTTGATTCGTTTTACGAAAGGATTTCCGTAAAAAATTTCTAAATTTAGTTTACGAAAGCTTTTTTTGTAAAACTTTTTTGATTCATTTTACAAAAGAGTTTTGGTAAAAAAATTTGAATTTAATTTTACAGAAATCTATTTTGTAAAACTGTTTAGTTTCGTAAAAAAAATTTCTCAAAGAATATTTTTCCGGATAAACTCTTATTTTCGACATAAATTAATTTATTTATTTCCGTGAAGATGTATATGAAGTTTGTTCTCGCATATCTTATATATTAAAACAGAAGTCACAACCATAATTCATGTGTGATATTTTTAAAAAATGGACCTATTTTTTAAAAGTCATCTTACATTTAATCTCTAATCTTATCATTTAAATTTTGAACTTGCCAGAAAGTTTTATTGGGCTATCAATAATTGGATTTAAACAATAGATGATCTATTAGATGTATATATAGTATAAATTAAATAGATATAATTTAATGTTGTAATATTATACCTACATATGTTAATTATTTAAATATTTGTCGATGTTAACTTTTAAAATTATCGAGATTTTTTTTTAAATAACAAAAAATCATATTATCTAACAGCGATTAATCTTTACTACCTTAAACCAATGAAAACTAGTTTTAAACTATATAGTTTATTTTAAAAATTAAACAAAAACTAAATGTTTAATTTTTAAAAACTTTCTAAATTTTTGAAATGTTACAATATTTTTGAATATGACAATAAAACAATATTTTACTAATCTGTATATATATAGTTACGATTTTAATAATGAAATAATAATCCAAAAATATATATAGAAGAAGATACAAATACATGTGAAAATTTGAAACAATCTATTCAATGAAAAAAATATACCGTAAGTGTATTGTGTTTTAAAAATTTATAAGGACATATATATTATAATATATATCAATTTAGAACTGAAAAATAAAATGTTTATATAAAATAAATGAAAAAAAAAACTCACGCAGTTGCACGGATTGAGATCTAGTTGTTCTTTAAGAAAGAAAAAAAAACCAAGTGCTACAAATCTGTCTCGGCACTTCGCATGAAATTTATCAATCGTACTGTTTGTCGTCCCAAATTGAGCATGTTCCAGTTTTAGGGGACAGTCTCTCAGGCTCTAATAGTCTATTTTGTCTTTTTCATTTACACAGAAAACGTAATATGCATTTTTCAATAAGACCATCTTTCAATACAACATATACATTTTAGACACCACACATTAAGGGTCTGACTGGTTCAAACACAATGGTTACGGTTGTGGGTGCGAGAGTTTGCGGATGCGGGTGGTTGAAGTTCTAAGTGTTATTAAACATTTTGTACGACTAGCACAACGCTTAAAAATTGTTACGTTTGTGGAATAATTGTGACTGACTGATTATGAGATATTGCAGCGGTTTAATCGTAAATTTCCATTATTAACATATTATAATATTATAAAATATAAAAACATACTATTGTGATAAAATATAATGATTATTAATATAATATGATTTAAAATAATATTATGTTTATTTATGATACTGTTTGTGAATTTAAATTAATAAATAAAATGTGTATATATTTTTTATAATAGTCTTATTTTAAAATTTTAATTTTCAATTATTAAAATACTTTTTAAAATAATTTTATATTTGTTTATCAACCGCAACCACAAACGCTAGCTAGAAGCAGCTTTTGATTTTAAGAGGTTCGAAGCCGTTCAAAACGATTTGTGGCGGTTTGTATGATTGTTCCGAAACGCTGTCAACCGCTACTAATCGCAAAAGCTGCGTTTGTGGGTGGTAGCGGGGAAACCAATCAGGCCCTAAATAGATCAATTGTTTACATATCAAAACCTAATTAGTAATATTAATATCAATAATATAATAATAATAAAACGAAAAGGAGGGGGGGGGGGGTGATGGGAACTTATTTAGGCATCACAAAGGACATAAGTGGATCGAAATGTAAGCTAGTTGATTTCCTTATGGTTAGGGAGATGGTTCACAAAAGGAGGAAAGAAGATCATTATAAATGGCATACCTTTAATGTTGCCCACATATGCAATGTCAAGCTTTTTGCTATCGCTTGAGATATGCAAAAAATTAGCAAGAGCCATCGCACACTCTGGTGGCGTACAAACTCACCCAAACAAGGAATGCGCCGGGCAACATGGGATAAACTATGAAAACCGAAATATGAAGGAGGCATTGGATTCAGATTAATCCATCAATTTAATCTAGCTTTGCTAGCAAAGCAAATGTGGATATTGATCTAATTCCCAGACTCTCCTTGCGAGAGACCTTCGAGAGAGGTACTACCGCCTGACCTCGCCATTTCGAGCACCTGAAGCTGATTCACCTTCATATATTTGGACGAGCTTGTTGGCTGGGTAGCCATTACTAGTGTTTGGAGTAAGACACATGGTACACTCAGGATATCAAATTCATATGTGAAGGATCCATGGATTCCCACTTCTCCGGCAAGGCCAGCTAGACCGGCGGTGTCAGTAGCCCATCCACGTATGACAGCTGGTGAGTTTATCCAAGGTTCACGAAGAATGTGGAATGTTGATATGCTAGGACAATTTGTGGTATAAGAGGATATACCCCTTATCAGGAATTTAACCATAAGCCAATCCATTCGAGATGATATATATTGTTGGGGCTAATACGAAGAGTGGGTTGTATTCCGTAAAATCGGGATATTGGATTGCGGAGAATATCCTTAACCGAAATTCTGAAGTTATGGTATCAGAGCCGAGTATTACAAAATTATAGGCCCATGCTTGGAAAATTAACACCACTTAGAAGATGCGTCACCTAATATCGCAAATGAGGTCAGGTTTCTTGGCTGTGACAGGAAACTCAACATGTCGCCCTATGCGATGTGATAATTACTGTTCGAGATGTGGAGAGGATGACTAAACAGTCAGTCATGCTATTTTTGAATGCCCACTTGCTTTACAAACTTGGGATTTGGCCTTGACTCAATCTTGTCCTACCAATTTTCCTATATCAAGTGTGTACTCCAATCTGGATTATATGTTTTTGAGAAAGAATGAAATAGAAAACCCGAAGCTAGACAAAGATCGATATTCATGGATCATCTCGTATCTCTGGAAAGCCATGAATGATAAGTTATTCAGAAGAATCAGTTTGCAGCAGGCGGAATTAATTAGACATTCCCAAACAGAATGTAATCTTGGTTCGACACAAAATCAAAACCCAACGATGATGTACAGCCTCCATACCAGATACATGATACACATGCCTTATGCTTATAAAGTATTTGTTTGGTAGATGGATCGTAGACTGCAGAATCACAATATAGTGCTATGGTTGAGTTTGGCAAGATGAAATGAGAAATGAGCAACTCATGGGGTTGAGAAATAAGGAGAGACGATTGTCCCCTTTACACTCAGAATTGGATGCTCTAATTTGTTCAATAGAAAATATGATTCAATATACAGCATGCCATCATTTTGGGATATACTGGAAGGAATTAATCTCGATGATCAAGGATTCGATTAGCATGGCCATGTTTTTCAACGGAACTATCAGAGCTGCATCTCTTGAAGAACGCTTCCAAGACTTCAAGATCATCCACGTTCCAAGGGCACAAAACATGACAGCCAACTCACTAGCCAAGACTGCGCGAACGTTTCACATGAGTTTAGTTTATTAGTTGTTTTATTCTGGTCTCGATTCTTAGACCATATCTAGTTTGAGTGATAGACAAGCCTTTTATTTTCAAAAATAATAATAATAATAATAATAATAATAATAATAATAATAATAATAATAATAATAATAATAATAATAATAATAATAATAATAATAATAATAATAATAATAATAATAGTAATAGTAATAGTTCATTAGTTTTTGTTAAAATATTTTGCAAGTAAAACAATTTTATTCCTTTCTCACTTTAAATATAAGTGAAATAAAATTTATGAACACATATTTGATTAAAGTTGTTAAAAATAGGAATTAGGGGAACAATATGTTAGAGAAACCTAACGAGTAACTGATAATAGAACAGGTGGTGGTAACGAGGAATCTGACATGTCGTAATATTTGAATGCCCACCAGCTTTACAGACATGTGGAGAACCTGAAGAAATTGTTACTCATGCCATATTTGAATGCCCACCAGCTTTACAAGTATGGTCTTTATCAGCAAATCCATCTAGTCCTGGCATCTTTCCGATATAGAGTATTTATGCCAATATGGACTACCTTTTCTGGAGAAAGATCATTATTGAGGAACCAGAATTAAATATGGATCCTTACCCCCTGGATAATCTGGTATATATGGAAGACTCGAAATGATAAAATCTTTAGGGGGTAGACAGAGATCCTTTGTAACTAGTCCGATATGCAGAAAGCAAACGTCAAGCTTGGTTTAAAGAAAATAAGACAATACCTCCATCTCCACAAGAACATCTTATAGAATTATCAGAAGTCTTAAGCTTGGATAATATATGCATGATAGATGGCTCATAGACCTCAACAGTTCAGTTTAGTGGATGCGGTTGGGTTTGGATGGCAGTTTGGGGAAGATTCAACTTTTTGGGACGTGGAACTTAAGAAGGCAGGAGGCTACTTTGCATACAGAAGTGGAAGCCCTGCGATGGCCATGGAAAGAATGCTTCAACATTCGACATGCCAAATCTTTGGAACATATTGTAAGGATCTGATTGCAATGTTAAAAGATCCTCATGCATGGCGAAGTTTTGCAATAAAATTAGAGGCGATAAAGACTTTTCAAATATGCTTTTCGTACTTTCAGATCTCTCAAATCCCAAAAGCGCATAATAAAATTTTGACTTTTTAGCTATGACTACGAGGTTTTTCCATAGAGAGTTTTATAACGGGAGATATAAAGATATCATATATTCATGTATATCAACTTTATTAGATAATGTCCTACTCTATATATTTACATTATTCTCTCTATGTTTACGCCTATGAGCATGAGACTATATATACTCTGTAAGATTGAGATTAATAAGACAAGTTAACATTCAACAATTCATAAGTTTGTCATGGTATCAGAGCAAGATCCATTCCTCTAAATTTTCTGATTTCTTATTCTAAAAGAGTTACCTCTGTTCTGCATACACGAGGAGTTTACTAATTCAAACCAGTTATGCGCAAGATCTTTATCACCGACGGAACCGCAATACCTACAAGACGGACGATGTCACCGTACGATCTCACGTCTGAAGATAACCTAGGAGCTGTTATCTCATCCCCGTTGCTAAACGGTACGAACTACGACGGATGAACGATTAATTTACGTATGTCATTGAGTTCACGCAAAGAGTTTGGTTTCATTGATGGGAGTATCCTGAAACCAGCAGTGAACTCTTCTACACTTGAAGATTGGATTGCTAATAATCATCTATTGGTGGGTTGGATAAAACATACCATATAACCTAAAATCAGATCCTCAATTTCGACAAGAGAAGTGGCGAAGGAACTTTGGGATATCATGTGAAAAGAGGGGCTCGACTGCAGCAACTACACAACTCCTTTGCTACATGTAAACAGAACGGGTCATCAGTAGATGACTACTTTGGAAGGCTGAGAAGGATTTGGGACGGGATTAGTGACTGTATGAACATAAAACAGTGTAGTGGGGGAAGTGTGAGTGCGACCTTAACACAGCACATGAGGCAGAACGTGAGGTGCTTCAGGTTCATGATTTCCTATCGGGTCTTGACGACTCAGCTCATGGTGTCATCCGCTCTCAGATATGTGCGATAGCACCTCTCCAAGACCTTGACAACGTGTATCAAACTATAGTTTAAAATGAAACTATTCTCTCCACTGTGGCTTAAGAAACTCAAGTCATAACCTTTTGCTTCTCAAGTTAATCGTGATCAGACACATCGCCCGAATAATAGCTTACAGACATCGTCATCATATCCTAGCAACAAGGATCTATCGAAGAAGTGTATGGTCTGTGGGCGTATCGGTCATGAAGCTAGCGCCTGTTTTCGGGTGGTTGGTTATCCAGAGTAGTATGAAACTTCTGGTCGTGGACGTGGTGAAACAAACAGAGGTTGCGGTATGCAGCCTCATGCCAACAGTACACATATCATTGGAGCTAATACTGCTGCAGTTTCAGCGCCAGTGGTACTTACAGAGGCTGATCGCCAGGGCCTTACTGGTACATCGGATGAGCAGTGGAAGATTATTCAAAAAATGGTGGGACAGAAAACCAAAGACAGACACTTTGAGCGGTAAGAATGATTGTGTTGAATGGATATTGGACACAGGTGCCACCCAACATATGTCTGGACGAGTCAAATGTCTGGAGGATGTTCGCCTCATAATTCCAGTGTCAGTAAGGTTGCCCATGGGTTTGAATGTTATTTCCTCGAGACAAGGAACTATTTTCTTAAATCCACGCCTTACTTTCATAACGTTTATCTTGTTGATGGGTTTGACACCAACCTGATTTATTTTGGCCAATTGGTCACCAATAATGGTATGGTGGGACAAATAACTGATAAATTGTTGTTGTTACATGACCGCATTATGAGGACGTTGATTGGGATGGGTGAAAGAGAGAGAGAGAGAGGGACTGTACTGGATGAGGGTTGCTGAGACGATTACATCGCTGACTACTCGTGTGGGTGAAGAATCAGTCTTATGGCATCATCGTTTGGAACACCCTTCTCACTGTGTCATTATTTTGCTTCCTGGTGTTACTAGTAATAAGGATTCATTTAAATATTGTGATGTTTGCTTCCGCGCTAAACAAACCTCTCAATGTTTTCCAAACAGTTCAACTTGTTATAATGTAATTTTTTTGATTTGATTCATTGCGATTTATGGGGGTCCATATCGTACTACCGCTTTGTGTGAAACCTGGTATTTTTTAACCATTGTTGATGACCATTCCAGAGCAGTTTGGGCATATCTTTTGAAAGATAAGACTTCTGTCTCATGTCATTTACAAAACTATGTGGCGTTGATTCAAACACAATTTTCGAAGAAAATCAAGACAATAAGGAGTGACAATGGAACATAATTTATGTGTCTCTCTATATTTTTTCAAGAAAATGGTATTCAACATGAAACGTCATGTATTTATACTTCACAACTGAATGGGAGAGTAGAACGTAAACACAGACATACGTAAACACAAACATAAGTTTGTCAAGTTTTGTTTCATTGGTTGTTCTATTCTGTTATGGTTACCTAGACTATTTCACGTTTGAGTGATAAAATAGTGGTTTGTTGTCAAAACATATATATATATATTAGAGAAAATATTCAAAATTAATCATATAATAAAATATGACATGCGCTACTGGATATTATCAGCCGATGTTCGGATAATATATTCATACAAAACATTTCGCATACTGTAAGAATTTATTTTTGTATAGTTAATTGTAATCCAAAATTGCAGACTTTAAAACATACTCCTCACGTAAAAGAACAAAGAAAAAGATGAGGTTATATAGTTACTTTGTTAACGATAAATAAGTTTTTTATTTGAAGGACTAAGTTTGTAACAACCATTGAACAGCTTAAAGTGATACTGATAAGTCGACATAAAAAGAATCAACATAAAAAGGAGTAGCGTTAAACTAAATGGTCCAAATACAATTAAAATTATAAATGAAGCAAGCATAAGTACATAAATTTCGTTCAATAAACAAAAATGGAAAAAAAATGTCCAAAATTGATTGATCTTTGGGACAAAATGAGTAAAATTATGTAAAAATTATGAAAAACGAAGTGCTACTTGTCGGCAAGTTGCAAGGGGGTAGGAGCTTAACAGCATTTTGTTTGGAAATTCGGGTACAAAGAACCTTGAAAATTGAAACCGTGAATTAATAAATTTAATTACTAGATCAAGTGCTTGATTAACTAATTTTAATCAAAGTTGCCAATAGGATTTGCTCAGGAAGTGACATCAAGTCGAAAAGAATGTCGTATACCTAAATATCGCGTGTGAAACTGGGAAATGGGACCATTTTCTCAATTTAACAAGGGGACCCGTACGTGTGGAAAATCATAGTAACAAAATTTATGCTCACATGTGGGCTGAATCTTTATGACTATTTTAATTTAACTGAATTAGTTGATAAAAAAAAAAAAGAGAACAGAATTTATATCTTCAATTCAAAATACCAACTCTTCGTGATAAATATGCGAAATCTACTTCTCAAAACAAGTTTTAATTTCATAAAGCCGACAAAAAGATCAAAAAAATTCAAATTCGACAGAAGATGACCAGAAGACAATGAGGAACTAAGGTATTCTGGAGGGATAAAAATCACATGATCTCTCCCCAATACAAGTGTAATGGAACATATCTCCAGCTGTCGAAAAGCCATGAGTGAGTGGAAGAAACAACACAATATTAATTCGGCAAAGCTAGTGGAGGAACTCAAGGAGAAAGTCGAGGGTTTATACGCAGACGATAATGCAACGACTGAGAAAATTGCAGCAGCGTTGAAAGAACTCTCTGATGCTCTTAAAGCAGAAGAAATGTTTTGGAAACAGAAGATTAGAGTGTTTTGGCTGAGAGAAGGAGATAAAAATACAAAATTCTTCCATGCCCTAACGAAGCAAAGGAGAGCAAGGAACAAAATCACGCAGTTACTGGATGCAAATGGTAACATAGTTGAGGATGAGGAAGGTCTGGTAGCCATTGCTACTAGCTATTTTTGGCAAATCTTTGAGTTTTCTATTCCAGAAGACATTGAAGAGGCGCTATCTGAAGTTCTTTCGACGATTACGGGATCAATGAATGACAGCCTTACAGCTCATCCTTCTGAATGGGAAGTTAAACTAGCTCTTTTTGCCATGCATCCAGATAAGGCGCCGGGACTGGATGGGATGACTGCACTTTTTACCAAAAGTTTTGGGATATATATAGTCAAGGAGGATTTAATTCTTATGGTTAATAAATTCCTTTTTGATGGGACTGTGGCCAATGGTCTGAATGATACAAATATATGTCTTATCCCAAAGACAACTAAGCCCAATGATAACGCTCAATTCAGACCCATAAGCTTGTGCTATGTCAGCTACAAGATCGTCTCTAAGGTCTTAGGCCAGAGACTAAAGAAAGTCTTGCCATGATTGATATCAGAAACCCAGTCAGTCTTTATTGCGGGAAGACAAATTTCAGATAATATCATGATTGCTCAAGAAATATTTCATGTCCTGCAAACTAAACCGAGTGGACGTAATAAGAGGATGGCCATCAAGACAGACATGAGTAAAGCATATGATATGATGGAATGGTTGTTTATTGAAGCTATGATGCAAAATATGGGTTTTTCCGAGACATGGATCACCTGGCTCATGAGGTGTATTACGTCGGTAAAATATAAAGTTCTTATGAATTGGCAGCCAAGAGGAAATATTGTTCCAGGTAGAGGCATGCGTCAAGGAGATCCTTTGTCTCCTTTCATTTTTATTCTGTGCACGGAAGCGCTCGTTAGCCTTCTCAATCATGCAGAGAACCAAGGGAAGATAACGGGGATGCGTGTCATATGTGCATGTCCTTTGGTATCTCACCTTCTCTTTGCTAATGATAGCCTTTTCTTCTGTAAGGCGGAACCCCGTGAATGTGAAGAAGTAATGAAAGTAGTCAGGACATATGGTAAAGCATCTGGCCAGTGTTTTAACTTTGACAAATCTTCCTTACTATTTGGTAAGAGGATTAATGCAACTACTAGGCAAGAGATTAAAGATGTACTTGGAATACATAATGATGGTGGGATGGGAAAGTACTTGGGAATCCCAGAGGATATTAGTGGCTCTAAATAAAAACTCTTTGCATTTATAAAGGATAACCTGATGCATAGAGTAAATGGATGGACAGGTAGATGGCTCTCAAAAGGGGGGAAGGAGGTAATGATCAAATCCATTTTGCTCGCTCTTCTGACATACGTTATGTCGACGTTTCTGCTCCAATTGGAGATTTGCGAAAACCTCGCTAGTGCCCTTGCAAAATTTTGGTGGAGTTCGAATCCACCAAAAAGAGGAATACACTGGACGAAATGGGAAAATGTTTGTCTACCAAAAGAAGAGGGCGGGATTGGCTTCCGTTTAATCCATAAGTTTAATCTAGCACTATTGGCAAAGCAATTATGGAGATTGCTTCAGTACCATGATTCACTGGTTGCCCGAGTCTTGAGGGGCATATACTATAGGATGACCTCACCATTAGGAGCAATTTCTTCAAGTAGTCCATCATATGTGTAGACAAGCATTTACGCCGCAAGGAAGCTTTTGCTTCTGGGGATCATACAGAAGATTCATTCTGGGATTGATCTGTGGATTTCAACGATACATGCTAGACCAGCTACACCTGTAGCACCTGTGATGCACCCGAATATGAGAGTTAGTGACCTCATTAACCAGGAATTGAAGGAATGGGACGTAGGGCTGCTAAAGGATTATGTCCACCCCGATGACATACCACTCATACGTAGTATGGCCATAAGCTCTACTCATCGCCGTGATACTTTCTGCTGGAACTACACGAAGAATGGCCAATACACAGTTAAATCTGAATACTGGGTTGCTCAAAATCTGTTGAAGCCGGAAGAGGAAAAATAAATACTGGAACCAAGTATCACTAAACTTCAAGCTTTTGCTTGGAAGTTGAAAGCGCCAAGGAAGATGTGCCATCTTATATGGCAATTAATAACGGGTCAGGTGGCAGTAACGAGGAATCTAGTAAGGCGGAATATGAGGTGCGATAATTATTGCCCAAGGTGTGGAGAATTAGAAGAATCTGTAACATATGCAATATTTGAATGCCTCCAGCACTCCAAATATGGTCCCTATCAGCAACTTCTACAAGTCCAGGTATATTTCCAGTGGCAAGCGTGTACACAAACATGGACTATCTATTTTGGAGGAAGAATGAAATCTTAGAACCAGACCAAGAAATGGATCCTTATCCTTGGATAATATGGTATATCTGGAAGGCTCATAATGATAAATTTTTCAGGGGAATAGACAGAGAGACCCATTGGAACTAGTTCGATACGCAGAAAGTGAATGTCAAGCCTGGTTTAATGCAAACGAGATGATACCACCAGTAGTACATGCCAGAAATAAATGAGGAAAGCCAAGTCTTAAGCTTGGGTAATATTTGCCTGTTAGATGGATTTTGGACAGCTTCTGATCGCTTTAGTGGATATGGATGGGTCTGGATGAATAGCAGAGAGAACACACAACTTATGGGAACACGGAATTTCACTCGATGTGAATCAGCATTGCATTCGGAGATAGAAGCACTGCGATGGTTGATGGAGAATATGCTGCAACACTCGCCATGCCAGAACTTTGGAACAGACTGCAAGGAGCTGATTGCAATGATAAAGGAACCCCAAGAGTGGCCAAGCTTCGCGACAGAATTGGAGAAGATAGAGACGCTGCAGATTTGCTTCCCGGACTTCAAAATCACTCATGTGCCACGAGTGCGCAACCGGTTTTCTGATTTTTTGGCTAAGACTGCTAGGACCTTTCGTAGGGAGTTACCTTTCATTGGCTGTTCTATTCCGGTCTGGTTACCCAGACCACCTCAAGCTTGAGTAATAGAATGGCCGTTCGATGTCAAAAAATAAACAAGTTTTTATTTATTTTTACATCGCAACTGCTATTCTATTACTCAGATTTGAGGTGTTCTGAGTAACCAGATCAGAATAGAATAACCAATGTAGCAAAATGTTCTATGAAAAGATCTTGCAATCTGATAGACTATGGATTTTACCCATTATTAACCACAGTTTATAAGTGTTTTAAGATATATTTACTATTATATAGAGTTTGTTTAGAGTAACTACAGGTTCATGTAATAACTAAAAGAAAATAATGTATTTGGAGCTATTGAGAGATCTTTAGAGCTTTGCTGGAAATAGGAGATGGTCGACGGTTACCGAAAAATATCGACCGACTGTTGCCAACAAATATCGATCGATGTTGATCTCTTCTTATCGATCGACGAAGCCACCCGAGAGTTAATGACAAATTAGAAGATTTCAAGTTTCACAAAAATTTCAATAATTACATCTTAAGTCCATGGCCGCCTGTTAGGCTATTTATTTAGGGTTTTGTATCATTTTAGAGGCAGACTTGCCTAGAGACCTTTTTAGACCTAGTTTGGAGGAAGCAAGAAGCCACCATTGAAAGGGGAAAGCTTAGAATTGGAGAGATAGATTAACACTTCAAAACAGAGAAGATCTTGAACTCCCTTGCTTTCATTCATTTTGTTGCTTACTCTAATTACTCATTTTATTTAAGTATTATTCAAACCATCATAACTATGTGTTCCATGAATATGTCTGAGTAGTCCTTACTGTTAGATTTAGGTTTCTCAATAGGTTGATAGATGTATTACTGACAACCAGAGCCGGCCCTGGGCTAAAGCCCGCAAAGCTTGGGCTTTAGGCACCAAACTTTGTATTTATATCAGGGGCGCCAAATCACAAACATATATTTCTCCTTGGTCCAGTGGTTAATGCTTCACTGCTTTTCATTACGGTTCAGCACTTCATGTTCGATTCTTGAGTTTGCTTTCTTTTTCTTTTTTTTTTCTGAAACACAAACCTTCTTGTTTTATTCATTTTGATAATAACTTAGAGAATCTGACAGGTTTTCATTCCTTTATTGATAATTTTAGTTTCAATGTTTATATACTTTATTAAAAGATTCTTATATCGTAGACATATATATATATATATATATATATAAAACAAACCAACTTATAACAAAAATCTAATTTCCTTTTCTAAACTCTTGCATTTTTTTCCTTCTACTAATTGTCTTCTTTTTCACCCAATTATTTTTTGTATCTTTAAGAACTAAGACAAACATGAAATTTATTTTTGGATTCAAATACTCTCTCTTAGAATTTTGACAATTTGAAACCAATTTCTAAATGATATTGTCTTGTGTTGTACTTACCAGATTTTTTCCATTTTTAGTAATTTTAACATTATTATCATTTTCATGCATTTTAGAAAGTGTTATTGGAAACAAAATAATAACTCAGTTAAGTGGCTACAAGATGAACTAGAGTAATCTAAAATCAATGTTTTTGCTTTTTGAAACTTATCTAAAACCAATGTTATTATCTAGTAACATGCTTAATGCAGAGAAAGTTCGTAAACAAATTTTAAAGATCAATCTATTAGTTTTTAATAAAAATTCTACATGATGAAAAGTCTACTTTTTGTTTGGTTTAAAAAGCTAAAGTTAAAAAAAAAATTGTTTTTAGAAGGCATTATTTTGTTGGTTCGCTTTAGGCGCCATGAGACACAGGACCGGCACTGCTGACAACAATAATTGTTAGGATGTTTAGAAATATAGTTCTTCATCTAGTTGTGCTTAAGGCTAAGTGTAGGATTGATCACCTTTTAAACTTAGATCTTATAATTAATTGAGATCAAGCCATTGCTTGACTCAATACCTGAAATTAACTAGCATGATCTAACTGACTAGATACAGACGAGAGTTGGTCTAGTGGGTTAGAGGATACAAATCAAACCCATCCGTAAAGCTTTTTGGAAGAAGTATCGATCGACGCAGCGATAGCCTTGTCGATCGATATTTTGAAAGGTGTATCGATCGATATTCGTAAAGAATTATCGATTGACACTTTCTCGTGATTAACATACAAAGTTGAAATCCGAGATCCATATTAGATAATCAGATTGATTATATCTTAGTTTGAATTCAAGAACAATTAGCATTAATAAATCCCTAAAAATCACTTTAAGTATTACTAATCATACTTGAGAACATACCCGAATCTAGCTATTTCTCCCAACTGTTAACAACCTCAAAACAAATAAATCAAGCAATAAACTTGCTCACCAATCCATTTACTGTTTAAAACATATAAACGAATTAATCTAGATTTATTTCAAGACCATAATCTACTGTGTAATCCTAGAGTCTTTGTGGATTCGATCCCTAAGTACTACATCTGAACCTCTTTTTTGAGAGAGTAATTCAGTCCTTAGGATAATTTGTGTGATATCAAATTTGGCGCCGTTGCCGGGGACTCTTTCTTATTACGATTAGATTAAGTTTAGAATCCAGTCTAGTTTTGTTACTAAATTGCTAAAAGCTTTCCCTCTCTTCCTGCTGACACAGGAACTTAAAGATGGAAGATATGGAATTCGGCTGGATATCGATCGACGAAATGACAACAACATCGACCGACAAGTCGACAGCATAATCGATCGATGCCGCTCATCAAACATCGATCGACGACACCCTGCTGGAAACAGGTAAGATTCCTCTTACCAACAATGCTAATAAGGGAGTAGTCCTAGGAGAACCTAAAGGTCAACTAAGCAACGCAATTAACTAAATCATCAATGAACAAGGGACTGAAATCCCTGTTAAAATAAATCCGATCCCAGTAAGAGATCCTGATATAAAATTGCCCTTGCAAAACTACTTAAACCCTGGCAGAACTTATTCCAATAGGTCCGCCATTAAACTACCAAAATATGATACCAAGAAATCCAGGGTCAGTCTCAAATATTTATTCTTGGTACGTCAAAACCCTTTCCGCGTAACCGTCTCAGAGCACCCACACGATCACATCGAACACTTAGAAGATATGATGGATGATGATTACAAGCGCTGTAGAATCTTTCCATTCTCCTTAGAAGGCGATGCCAGAAAATGGCTGGGCCAACTATTCTCTAACCTGCTGGAAGGTGATAAGGAATACCTTCATTAGTCAATTCTTCGATGAGACGTGTTACTGGGATGTAAGGAAGAAGATTTCCACATTCCGTCAAGGTCCACTGGAGTCGTTCAGAAACGCATGGAAGAGATACAAGAGTTACCAACTTCAATGTTCCCACCATGGTTATCCAGAACCACAACTCATTAATACCTTTTACGGAGGTGTTAACTTACACTACCAAATCACGCTTGACACAGCCAGTGAAGGAAACTTCAGTACCAGGAACCCTGAAGAGGTAAAGCTTTTGATCAAGAATGTAGCTATGGGTAGATCCTACGAAATGATGGATGTAGAGGGAGAAAGGAGAGCTGAATCAATGGATGAGTCACCTTTAGCCAAAATCAAAGAATCTCTAGATTCGCTTGATTCGGCTCTAGAGGGACAAAACCAATTTGGGATATACCAAATTGACGATGATACCCTTTCTGAATTAGAACAACGAGTAGACTTCGTAGAAAATTCAACCTTGAAAGATAGGTACCCTATCCTTTACCCCGATAGCTTCACCATAATTACGATGCTACTGTTGGCTCACGACGAGGCAGAGCAAAGTTTAGATTAAACCAAGCTTTCACGGGAAGTGGCAAAATGGCCACTGACCTGAACGGAAAGATAGACATGATCTACAGTGAGCTAATGAGAAAATTCCACGTTCTAAGTGAACACATTAAGAGATTGGACGGTCAAGTCGCAGAAAGCGCGATCGCCATCAAAAGAGAGGCAGGATGCCTCCCTCGGCGAACTAACACAAATCCGAAACGTCAAATTAATGTTGTGTTACTAAGAAGCGGAAGAAGCCTCAACCGAGCACAATAGAAATGAACCAAGTGGAAAAACATGCTGACATTGAGAAAACCAGGGAAAATAGGTCACGACCAATAATCCTTGATAGTCCCAACCCCGAGTCTGAAACACCTCGGGAAAGTGACCGGTCCAACGTCAAAGATGCAGCCATCGATCTAGAAGAGGAATTAGAAGAAGATTTATAGATCGATCGACAATAAGGAACTAACGACAATCGACCCACTGCAGTAAATATCGATTGACAAACTGAAAGCAATATCGATCGACGCTCAACTCCTGCTGAACCGGCCGTAGAGAGAGTGTATAAGACTCTACCGCCCTTTCCTCCTAAAAATATGCAAACTAAGCGAGAATAAGATAAGACGATCTGTAAGAAAGGAGTGATGCCATAAAGTTTCGTCTTCAATAAAGAAATATGTAAAATATATGGTATCCAACAGCTTCCCAGGTACTGAACACAGCGTCATGATGGTTTCAGAGGAAGTAAGTGCAATCCAAGGCGAAACCCCGGTTAAGAGACCTGTTCCATGCAGTTTTGTTCTAGATTGCAGTATATGACACAAGAGCTTTCCTCGCTCCCTCGGTGATTTAGGTTCCAGTGTGAACCTTATGCCGCATTCTGTCGGGATATCTCTGGGATACGACGAGTTCAAGCCTACCAAAATAACTTTAGTTCTTGCCGACAGATCCGTTAGAATACCTGAAGGGGTACTTGACGACGTGCCAATAAAGATAAACAAACAATCACATACCTACAGATTTCGTTGTACTGAAATACCAAAATGAGCTAAAAGATCCCTTCATTTTAGGTAGACTATTCCTAGCTACAGGTGGTGCGATCATCGATGTCAAGGAAGGTAGGATATGTCTAAATATTGGAAACATTCCGATGACCTTCGATATGGAAAAGCTGATTAGACGACCCTTGATCGATAAACAAACTTCATACGCGGATGATATCTCTCAGTTGGCTGAAGAATCTTTCACAGATTTACACTAAGATGATCCCCTGGGGAAAGTACTTACGTCCAGTGAAGAAGAGACATTTAGTATTGACAGCAGAGCTGAGGAATACACACGATTGATGGACGCAAGTATGGAAGTAGAACATGTTGATTACCTAGAGGATGACGCTCCGGAAATTAACGTTGATCGATATTTGAAAAAAGCCGTCGATAAACAACCATCTTCTTTAGAAGATTGGGATCCCGAAAAGGTACCAAAGATTGAGTTAAAGCAACTACCTGCTGGACTCAAATATGCTTTTTCTATAAAGATTCATACCCTGTAATCGTGAACGCCAACCTTACCAACAGAGAAATTGTGTGGTTATGAAACAAGCTGCGAAAATATAGGAAAGCCCTTGGATATTCTCTTGATCATATTCCTGGTATCTGTCCAGATCTGTGCATGCACCGGATTCACCTAGAGGTCGATTCAAAATCGTCAGTGCAACACCAAAGGCGGCTAAACCCAAACTTGAAGAAGTTGTTAAAAAGGAAATAATCAAACTTCTAGATGCTGGAGTCATTTACCCGATTTCAGATAGCAATTGGGTTAGACCCGTGTATGTCATACCAAAAAAAGGCGGAATCACTGTGGTATAGAATGATAAAAACGAACTCATCCTAACGCGAACTGTCATGTGTATTTACTATAGGAAGTTGAACGCTGCCACAAGGAAATATCTCTTCTCTTTATCCTTCATTGATCAAATGTTGGAAAGATTGGCAAATCACCAATATTATTGTTTTCTTGACAGTTACTCCGGATTTTTTAAATTCCTATACATCCTGACGATCAAGAAAATACAACTTTTACATGCCTTTATGGAATATTCGCATACCGCAGAATGCCTTTCGGTCTTTGTAATGCTCCCGCCACTTTCCAACGTTGCATGATGTCAATCTTCACAGACATGATTGAGGACTTCATGGAAGTTTTTATGGATGATTTCTCTGTGTATGGATCCAAGTTCAAAGACTGTCTCGATAACTTATGTAAAGTACTGGCAAGATGTGAAGAAAAAAACCTCGTTCTAAATTGGGAAAATGCTACTTTATGGTTAACGTTGGAATCGTCCTAGGACATAAAGTGTCCGCTGCTGGTATAGAAGTAGATCGGGCAAAGATTGAGGTAATAACCGGCCTGCCTGCACCCACGAACGTAAAAGACGTGAAAAGTTTTCTCCGGAATACTGGATTCTACAGGAGGTTCATACAAGATTTTAGAAAAATCGCTAGACCTCTCACCTCCCTCCTCTGTAAAGAAGTTAATTCGACTTCACACCAGAATGCGTAAAATCTTTTGAAGAGATGAAGAAAGCCCTGATAACTGCCCCCATCGTACAAGCACCTGAGTGGAATTTTCCTTTAGAAATTATGTGCGATACAAGCGATTTTGCTGTAAGAGCAGTTCTAGGCCAAACGAAAGACAAAAAGCTACATGAAGTTTACTACGCCAGTCGAACACTCGACGAGCCACAAAGGAGTTACGCAACAACTGAAAAAGAACTGCTTGACGTAGTTTATGCATTTGAAAAGTTCCGCCAATACCTGGTTGGCTCGCGTATCATCATTCATACTTACCATGCTGCGATCAAATATTTAATGCAAAAGAAAGATGCGATACCACGACTCCTGCGATGGATCCTTCTACTCCAAGAATTTGATATCGAGATTAAAGATAAAAGAGGAGTAGAAAACGGAGTTGCAGACCATCTTTCCTGAATACGAATAGAAGATAACGTTCCTATAGATGATTTCTTGCCGACAGAAAACGTTCACCAGATTGATTCATTCATCGGAAATGTATGTCTCACTTCTGAGGAACTGTCGATTGACGACAGCGATGCAATGTCGATCTATATCGACAAAGCTATGTCGATCGATACTCCATATAATCCAAATAAAGAAATAAATCCAATGACCCTCACCTTCGATATAAAAGTAAACATCGCATATAACAAGCTGCACCCTGACAATGATTCCCCCATAGACGAAAGTCTGCATCGGGAAGTGCACGCAGTCGGAAAAGGTTCAGAGACTAGATCTTGGTACGCTGATATAGTGAACTATCTAGCTGCTGACATAGAACCCGAAGAGTTGAGAGGTTATACAAGGAAGAAATTCTTGAGAGAAGTTAGAAGATATCATTGGGACGAGCCATATCTCTACAAACACTTCTCTGACGGGATGTATAGATGTTGCGTCGCCGAAACGGAAATCCCCGATATTTTATTCCAATGCCATGGATCAGATTACGGTGGACATTTTGCAACCTTTAAAACGGTATCAAAAATTCTTCAGGCAGGATTCTGGTGGCCAACTATGGTCCGTGATCCTGATGCATTCATAGCACAATGCGACAGATCTCAACGAAGGGGAAAATCGGTAAAAAACATGAAATGGAACAGAAATCTATTCTAGAAGTAGAATATTCGGCTGTTGGGGAATAGATTTCATGGGTCCTTTCCCTTCTTCTCACGGGAACAAATACATCCTAGTCGCTGTTGATTATGTGTCAAAATGGGTCGAGGCGGTAGCTTCCCCAACAAACGACGCATCCATCTTTATCAAACTTTTCAAAAGCATTATCTTCCCGAGATTCGGAATTCCCCGAATAGTCATAAGTGACGGTGGATCCCATTTTATTAACAAAGTTTTTGAAGGATTACTCCATATGAACGAAGTGGACCATAGAGTTGCTACACCCTACCACCCGCAAACGGGCGGGCAGTTAGAAGTCTCAAATCGACAGATCAAAGAAATCTTAGAAAATACTGTGGGAACATCTAGAAAAGATTGGTCTAGAAAGTTGGACAATGCACTCTGGGCTTATCGGACTGCGTTCAAACTCCTTTAGGAACCACCCCATTTCACCTGCTATATGGAAAATCATGTCACTTATCAGTTGAGCTGGAATACAAGGCAGCATGTGCTATTAAATTATTAAATTTCGACATCAAACCAGCTGCCGAAAGGAGGCTCGTACAGCTTAACGAACTAGATGAGATTAGACATTTAGCCTATGAGAGTTCAAAGATATACAATAAAAAAAAGAAAGCATATCATGATAAAAAAATCATTTCCAGACAATTTGAACCAAATGATCAGGTGATGTTATATAACTCTCGTCTAACGTTGTTTCCCGGAAAACTCCGATCTCGTTGGTCCGGTCCTTTCACTGTTGTGAACGTCAATCCTTATGGAGCCATTACGCTTATAAATAATAAAGGAGACGAATTCACGGTAAATGGCCAAAGAGTAGAACACTATTCGGTTAAACCACCAAATATCGGGCCTATAAACTTAGTCCCCCTTCCCGATAATTAGAAAAATCAAACGTCGAGTCAAGCTAAAGACTTGAAATAAGCGCTGAATGGGAGGCAACCCATTTTCATTTTTCAAAATTTTAGAATTTTTAGGATAAAAATAATAATTCTTGAAAACAAAACGTCTGTCGATCGACGACGACACCTCTTCATCGGTCGACATCGAATGAACAGACACGGGCTCATTTAAGTCGACACTTAAGTTGACATTCGCACAATCCCGAAAACCCTACGAAAACGCTCTCATCTATGTTCTCTCTCATTTTTTCGCCAATCCAACGATCCTTTCGCTCACTCCACTCAATTTTCCACCCCCTATCCGTTTAGATCATTTAACAAACACATCATCATGATATGAACACAAATTTTTCTAATTTTTGTTCTTGCTAGGGTGGAAATCGAGAATGAGTTAGAACCAAGATTTTCGAGCCTTTTTAGATCAAATTGTGCTAAAGAAGTGATAGAATAAGGATCACTGATCGATTTAAACCGATTATATTTGTCATGCAAATAGGATTTGCATCAATGGGTTTTTGCAGGTTTCCGCGAAGGTGAAATCGACCGACGATACACAACTTTCATCGATCGATTGTCACAAACGAATATCGATTGACATCGACAAGTTACCATCGATCGATATTGCACCAAACCATCAAGCCGAACTGAATTCCTTTTTCATTTATGGTTTTTGGTTGCAGATTTATGAAAGGAGGACAAAGCGGAGGTTTAACGTAGGCGGCAGTAGCACAGCTCCGCCACCACCACCGGTCGCGACAAGGACCCTTGGCCAGGCGAGCGCGAAGACGAACCTATTCTGCTCTTTGACCACTTCGAGGACACACACAAAGCGGCGAAGAGCTCGAAATGTAGAAACCATGCGATCGAGGACACTTGGGATGACTATGACAGCATATTCTACAATAAGTGGCTGAAAGTCTCCATCGAGCCGACGCAATTCGTCGATCCAGACGTGGTCCGGGCTTTGGGCATCAAATCAGACCTCGAGGACTTGTTCGCGGAGCTGGGTATGGGAAACATGGCCACTAACCCACAGGTTCTCTACCCAGAGCTAGTCCGTCAGTTCATGGCCACGGTGAACGTCTACTATGCCCACGGGAGGGCAAAGAGAGCTAACGAGGGTATCTTGACCTTCTTCATTTGCGGCATCCGCTACAGAGTCCCTCTCTCGACCCTCTGAACTATCTATGGGTTCGAGAACGAGCGTCAGCGCGCCGTCGTACCTGATTTCGAAGGGATCTCAACATTTTGGGATACTTCATGAAGGTCCTTCCCAACACTCTGTTGTGCAAGATGGAACCTAGTAAGGTTCGGGTGCAGGAGTTCACATTGGTTTATTATGCGGTGAGGAGTTTGGTTCACATGGAGGACATTGAGGAACCCGCAGACGACGTGTGGCCCTTGGAGCCGTCTTTGCTGAGCCTCTGGTCAAGCTCAAGATGAAGCCGTTCTAGTCAAAGGGATGAAATAAGGAGAAGGTCGGGAGGCTACTTACCCCGATTTTCATACATTGCGGAGTTCCGTTAGACGATGCTGAGATGGATGACCGGATCTTCTACATGGATGCATCGCATCTCACGAACACCCAGTGGCTCAAGGAAGACCGCGACTGGTGCTTCAGGGATGAGAATGGCACGCACTTGGTGAGGCTGCCACTCCGCACACTCACGGACTTCGAGCATGGCCTTAACAGCATTCAGTTCCGCCCTGACCCACGCCTCCTCCGAGCCCCAGCGATCATTCCGTGCCGCTACACGGTCCAGAGACCTGGAGGACCTCAGCCACATCAGCCCGAGGCCGAACTCCCGCCATTCCCACCTATGCCAGACATGTCTACACACCCTGAAGGAGATTTCCAGCGCATCGTAGTCGATGCTCTCACTGCCATCTGGGCTAGAGTATCGAGATGTCGTTGTTCGAGCAGGAGGAGTGTGCGAGCCAGCTCACCGTTAGCAGCCGGACCATCACGCCAGTGCAGAGGCACCTCCAGTGATGACACCACTGATGAGGAATAGTCCTCATATTTCTATCCTTGTCTACTTATGTTTTCTTTTACTTGCGTACTATTAGGATTTTCTTTCGAACTTATTATTCTATGTTATGACTAGAATTTATCTATTTTGGTAACCTTGCATGTGTTTGGATTGTCTAACAGAGCTAACATATGTTGTGAATAGTCACGAATTAAGAAAGAAGACAATAGAGAACAAAACGTATTGAGGCAAAAAATCCGTTTAGGGTTTCTTATTATTGTGTAAATGAATAATCTTACAAACCCGTAGACCCATATTTATAGCAGCCTCAAAATCCGATTTTCTTTTTTTTTTAGGAATATATACTTATTTAGAAAAAGTAAATATCCTAAACCTAAAAGGCATATCGTACCTTTTACTGGTGCACAGAGATTTAAGACACACAGATGCAACAACATAGCTGACTGATACTGATTCTATGATGAGATAGACAACTTGATAAGCTGCGGCTAGCACAGAAATCTTCTGTTTCTGCGCTATCGATCGACGAAGAGATACTTACGTCGATCGACGGTGTTGCGCTTATATTGATCGATAAAGTGTTGTGTATATCGATCAACACTCGAGACAGAAGGGTACAAACATTCTTTTATCTTGTCTAATATCAAACTTAGTACTTATTATTCATTCTCCAACCAACCAATCTTCGACTGAATATCACTAGCGACAGTGAAATTTAAGTCTGAGAGAGGTACTCACTGACATTAATTTATTAGATTTTTGCTTGTTATCTAACCACTCTTTAGCACCATTCTAGACTTACTGATTGCTGATAGTACTAAAGATACTAAAGTGGATCTACATGTCAACTATGTTAGACTTGCTGAGATTGTTTGAAGGACCCAAAACTGACCTCCAACACTAAACCTGAGACAAGTGCTTGTCTTGGGGCATGGTATACATAGGATCGGATTCTTCAAACAAGTTTGGAAAGTAAAGCCTTGTGAATATACATTTATCACCCTCTCTCTCTATTTTCGAAATATAGATATAAATAATAATAATAAATATAATAATAATAATAATAATAATAATAATAATAATAATAATAATAATAATAATAAATAATAATAATAATAATAATAATAATAATAAATATTATATATATTAGAAATTTATTTAGGAAAGAATTCAAACAAGACTTGGTGGCTACAACCATTAAGGCTTGCTTCATATGAATTATATAGGTAAAAGATTAGAACAAGACTTGGTGGCTACAACCATTTAGGCTTGCTTCACAAAGAATCCTAGGATATAGGTAAAAAAGAAATGAACATGACTTGGTGGCAACCACCATTAAATCTTGATTCATGGAAGCCTGTCCAATCTTGGTCAATGATCTAGCAAATGTAAGCAGACTTTGACTAATGTGAGAACCGAAATTCGCACTGTCGATATCCGTTTAAATAAGGAAACTAGGAAAACTCTAATTTCCCAGAGGTCCCGGAGATCTGTTAATGCCACACGCTAAGCAATCACAACACGATATATCAACGACAAAGTATAAAAATCCTAAGAAGAGAGCAAAGTAGATCTTATTCCGAATCTGTGTTTGAGCGTTACAACAAGGTATAAGCCTGGGCTTGAGAGCTGTCAGCGAAATTCCTAGTTCTAGCAACCCTAAGACGGCTAAACCTAATTGAGTCGCAGCTCGAAATAACAAAAACGGAAATATGCCTAAATTGCTCTAAGTGCTAAGTTTGCTCTGAAAAGTTCCCTCCCCATGCCTCTCGCCTAGGACTCCTTATATACTCGCTCCAAGGTCGGTTTATGCTTTTACTCTTCTGCCCTTAAGCCGTCATAGCATAAAATGGAGATATTCCATTTTTTCCGATCTTCGTGTTTATCCTCAAAATTCTGTATTTATCCGCGGAAACTTGACATTTATCCTTCCTTGCGCGCCAATCCTAAACCGTGCAACGGTTTACAAGCTTTTGGTTAAGAAATCGTAGGATGGGCCTCGAGTCGTGTTTTAAGTCCCTTTGGGCCGTCTTCCGACTCTAAGCGTTTACTGCGACTTCTTTCGATAAAGAACGAACTTTCCGCGGTTTTAATCCGCAAAGTTTGATCGATGATTTAGAATAGCGGAAAACATGAACCGAGTTCGCTACGGTCTTTGGGAGATAGCATCGAAGGTTTGACGAGAATGCATGGATTGGTGTCGTATCGACGTTTTGGAAGAGCTCGGTCGCTACGTAGCTGTGTCAGCAACGGCCGTGAGTGGAGTCCTGATCAGGGAAGAACGCAGGGAGCAGAAACCTATTTTCTACATAAGCAAAACCTTTCTGGATGCCGAATCTAGGTACCCGTTAATGGAAAAATTAGCATGTGCGGTCGTAACATCGGCCCGAACACTAAGACCATATTTCCAATCCCACACGATCGTCATCCTCACGACCTTTCCCCTACGGAAACTTCTGCATAGCCCAAGTCAATCGGGCCGACTGGCCAAGTGGGCAGTCGAATTGAGCGAGTACGATATCGAGTACCGACCAAGGACGAGCGCAAAATCACAAGTGCTCGCAGACTTCTTGGTCGAACTACCAACGGGGACCATAACCAACGAGGAACCAAATTCCACCTGGCTCCTCCACGTCGACGGTCCTCATCTAAGCAGGGATCGGGTATCGGAATCCGTCTTACATCTCCAACGAGCGAGATCTTGGAACAATCATTCATGCTGGAATTTCACGCCTCCAACAACGAGGCCGAATACGAAGCACTCATCGCAGGGCTACGTTTAGCTCACGGCTTAAAGATACGTAACCTCCACGGTTACTGCGACTCCCAGCTAGTGTCCAGTCAATTCAGCCGGAGAGTATGAAGCTAGAGACGAACGGATGGACGCGTACCTCAAACTGGTCCAAAATCTAGCTCAAGAGTTTGACTGTTTTTCCCTTACGTGAATCCCCCGTTCCGAGAACGTCCAGGCAGATGCCCTCGCGGCCCTAGCATCAAGTTCTGACCGGGACTTAAAAGGGTAATTCTGGTCGAGTTCATCGAACATCCGAGCATCGGACCACCAATCGTCGTTAACCTCATAGAAGGTAAAGATGACGAGGAAGAAGAAATTACGATACAACGAAAATCGGAGCAATCTGATTACGGCTGCGATACCACATGGCTGCAGACAAATCGAGACTACATTATCGACGGGCAACTGCCCACCGAGAAATGGGCAGCCCGCAAAGTCAGAACGCAGGCCGCGCACTACGTAACAGTGGATGGCGAAATTTACAAATGGAGATTCTCCGGACCACTTATGACGTGTCTGGAAGGGGAAAAAGCGAGAAAAGTAATGGAGGAAGTACATTATGGTTCCTGCGGCAACCATTCTAGTGGGAGATCGCTGGCAGTAAAAATCAAACGTCATGGATACTACTGGCCAACGATGATCGGAGATTGCGAGAAGTTTGCGCGAAAATGCGAAAAATGCCAAAGGCGTGCTCCAACCATCTGACAACCAGCCAAAGTCCTTTCCTCCATCACATCGCCATATCCCTTTATGCGCTGAGCCATGGATATTGTCGGACTTCTTCATAATTCAAAGCAAAAGTGTTTCCTTCTAGTCCTCACCGATTTCTTCTCAAAATTGGTAGAGGCAGACTCGTACGCAAGTATAAAAGATGTCCAAGTCAAAAATTTCGTATAGAAAAACATTATCTGTAGGCATGAAGTTCCTTATGAGATCGTAACCGATAATGGGTCTCAGTTTATCTCCACCCGGTTCGAGGTATTTTGCGAAAAATGGAAGATACGACTCAACAGGTAAACTCCCAGATATCCGCAGTGCAACGGACAAGCTGAAACGATCAATAAGACCATTCTCGACTGACTGAAGAAACGCTTAGAGGCTAAAAAAGGCAGGTGTGCCGACGAACTCGAGGGAGTCCTCTGGTCCCACCGTACCACCCCAAGGCGAGCAACGGGAGAAACACCTTTTGCTCTGGTGTACGGCACGAAATGCATGATTCCCGCGGAAGTAGAGTTCCCCGGTGTTCGAAGAAGGTTACTACTCGAACGAGAGGAGCTCAACAACGCCATGCTCTTGGATGATCTCGATCTCATTAACGAGCGCCAAGATCGAGCGCTCATCCGAATCTAAAATTACCAACACGCCGCTGCAAAGTACTATAATTCCAACGTATGGAATCGTAGATTTAATCAAGGAGATCTGGTCCTTCGCAAAGTCTTCCAAAACACCGCTGAACGAAACGCGGGAAAACTTGGAGCAAACTGGGAAGGACCCTATAAAATCGAAAAAGTCGTCCGACCAGGCTCCAACGAGATAGCCAACATGCAAGGCGTAAAAAATTCTAGGACCTGGAACGCGATGCATCTCAATAAATACTATCACTAAACGAAGCAACTCGCAATCACTGAACTACAAGACGGCTTGATCTCCATAAGGAGTACGTAGGCAATTTGTCAAATGGCAAATTCAGCTGTCCCCCCCCCCCCTCATTAAAAAGGGGGGGGGGAGAGTGGATACGTATACTCATATACTCTCAAATTCTCTAAGCGTGTCAGTGACTTCCTGCAGAAGTAGAATACGACATTGGAACTTGATTGTGGCCAGCTTCTGAGCGGCAGAATGCGAAATCCGAACATGTACCGGGAGTAGTCTTGCCTAGGAAGGCGGAGTACGGTCCCTGCAAAAGCAAATATTCCGGGTTCTTAAGAATTCCAGATCTAAAGATAACCTCAGGGTTATTAGATCAGAACCCCGGGTTATGAAGAACCTTCGGGTCCCCATGCAGTCTCCGACTCCTGAAAAGATCTCAAGGCCTGTAAAAGGTAAACCTCCATGTTCTTATAAAACCCTGGGTTCAAAACGACCTTCGGGTCTAGAGCAACCTCCGGGTTTGTGGGAACCGAAATTTACAATGTCGATTTCCATTTAAATTAAGAAACTAGGAAAACCCTAATTTCCCACAAGGTCCCGGAGATCTGTTAATACCACACGCCAAGTAATCAGAACACGAAATAAAGACGAGAAAAATAAGAAATCGAAAAGAGAGCAAAGTATATCTTATTTTGAATATGCGTTTAAGCGTTTCAACAAGGTATAAGCCTGACCTCGAGAGCTGTCGGCGAGATTCTTAGTTCTAAAACCCTAAGACGGCTAAAACCTAATTGAGTCGCAGCTCGAATAACAAAAACGAAAAAATGCCTAAATCGCTCTAAGTGCTAAGTTTGCTCTGAAAAAGTTCTCTCCTCATGCCTCTCGCCTAGGACTCCTTATATACTCGCTCCTAGGTCGGTTTACGCTTTTACTCTTCTGCCCTTAAGCCGTCATAGCATAAAAATGGAGATATTCCATCTTTTCCGATCTTCGTAATTATCTTCAAAATTTCGTATTTATCTGCGGAAACTTGACATTTATCTTTCCTTGCGAACCAAGCGTAAACCACCATGCGGCTTACGGGCTGTTGGTTAGGAAATCGTAAGTTGGGCCTCGAGTCATGTCTTAGGTCCCTTTGGGCCGTCTTCCGACTCGAAGCGTTTATTACGGTTTCTTTCGATAAAGAACAAACTTTCCACAGTTTTTACCGCAAAGTTTGATTGATGACTTAGAATGGCGGAAAACATGAAATGAGTTCGCTATGGTCTTCGGGAGATAGCATCGAAGGGTAGACGAGAATGAATGGACTAGTGTCGTATTAACGTTTCGGAAGGGCTCGGTCGCTACGTAGAGGGGGATGGACACTCAGTTGCTATGTAGCGACCGGGCTTGGCTCGAGCTTGGTCGCTACATAGCGACCGAGCGGGACGGACGCTCGGTCGCTATGCAGTGACCGGGCTTGGCTCGAGCTCGGTCGCTACGCAGCGACCGAGTTTGGCTTGAGCTCGGTCGCTACGTAGCGACCGATCTTGGCTTGAGCTCGGTCGCTACGTAGCGACCGATCGGGACGGACGCTCGGTCGCTACGTAGCGACCGAGCGTGGCTCGTTCAGTCGCTGCGTAACGAACTTTTTCGAGCTCTCGTCTGTTGCGTCGTATTTCCACCACAAGGCTTTTCGTAAGAAAGAATCTGTTTCGAAAAAGTATTTGTCGAAGAAAGTTCTCATCTTCTTCCTCGGACGTTTTGAATGTTATACTTTAAACTCCGCGGAAGAAAAATCATCGAGAAAGTATATATATTCAAGATATAAATTCCGAGCCCATACTTCTATAAGTAGTGAGCTCTTTTCATTCATTTTCTTCACACCTTCCCTTCTTCAAACCTTCAAAAACCTCTCTAGCTCCAAAACCTTTGCCTTCAACATGTCTTCCTCCCAAGGTGACAAGAGAGATTCCGACGTCGAGATGGGCGAGGCCACCTCTCCGGCTCCGATTCTGACTTTTCCGTTTGAAGCGCCGGTTGTGTTGCTGACCATCTCTCCTTCCGAGAGAGACTAGTTTGTCGCCAAGCCGAGAAGGAACTGGTTCGAGCTGGCACCGAGTTCCCGTCTTCTTCTGCGCGGGCCATTTCCCCGGGTCACGGGACCGAGGTCGCAGGCTCGGGCATTCCAGATGCTCAGGCTCTACCTGGCGGATCGTCCACGACTCTGATCATTGTCGAGGATAAGGAGAGGGCTGCTGACTCTATGCCTCCTCCTCCGTCCAGGAAAGAAATCGTTCTAGCGTTGCGTGCTCCTAGTGCTGTTCTGGTTGCTCAGCCTAAGGGCCGGAAGAGAAAGCTTACCAAGGGTAATGTCGGGGAATCTTCGCAGCAAGGAGGCTCGAGGGTAGCGTCGGGAATTCGCGGAAAGGTTTGTCGCTCACTTGATCTTCTTGATCGTTATATATACATTCTCTCTCGGACTTAGTTTTATATTTTTTTTTTACTTTTTTCTCGTTTCGCAGTTCATGTCGTTGATCAATGGGATGATCAGCGAGTGCGGTTCTGAGACCAGTCGTCTTGCTGGGGAGTTGGTGGAGCTGCAGGGTAGATGGTCTGAAACCGAGGCCATGCTGACGGCTGTCAAGGATTCAGACTCCGCGAAAGTGTCGAAACTCGAGGTCGTGATAGGGGAGATCTAGAGGGACCTCGGGAAGACGGCGAGTTCACTACTTAAGGAGAAGAAGGCCAGGAAGGCCAAATCTTCGGAGGTGTGTCGGCTCCAGCGTCAGATCGAGGGTGATGCAGGACTAGCGAGCCGCGGGATCCGAGAGGCCACAGACGCTCTTCGCTCAGAGTTTCATCCTAGCCGACCTGAAATCCGCGTGCTTCCTTCCGACGTGTTCAGAAGACCAAGAGGGGAACGATCCGATGGTCGGAGAAAACAGAGGTGACGCGGCTCCAGGCTTGGACGAGGCGACGGGTGAAGAGGGGGCGTGAGTTCTGAGGATGACTTTGGATAGATCTCTTGCGAGAGATTTGTTTTTTATGTTTTTGTGTTTGATGTTTCGGCCATAAATGGCCTTATTTCATGTTTCGGGACTGGCCGTATGTGTCTTTGAATCTCTGCCGCTCTGCAGCTTTTTCTTTTTATGACGAGATAATCAAGTGGTACTCTTTTTTATGAGTTAGCGTATAGTGTGGAAGGAAGGTGATGAGTTGTCGTCTCATATCCTTCTTCGATGTGAAATGTTTCGTTCGAGATCTGTTTCGAGAATTTTTTCCGCGAGATACAGGTTTCGCGGGATTTCTGAAGATGTCGAATATAAACATAGAGGCATGGTTTTGGGATCTCGTATCTTTTTGATATCATGCCTTGAGATGTTAGAGACCAGAGCGCTGGGTTTAGGGCAAGACCTAGGTTTACTTACGGTTTTAAGATTTATGCGGTGACTAGCAGGCTATCGATTTATCTGTCGCGATTTTAACCTGATTCGTATCGATTTAAAGTCCGTGATAGGTTCTCGGCTTACATGACTTGTTTGATATGAATCGAGCATCCCTCCGGAGACAATTTTTAAGCCAACCGGAAGTGCTGGACCAAAATTTTGGGTTTCTTTTATAGCGCTATTATCCTTGTGTTGGATGTACGAGAGTCATCTTCGTGAGATCGCTATGTCTGTTTAAGAAGTTTGTGAGTTCGATGTGATCAGCATCGGACTTGGCGGCGGATGCCGCCGTTTTGAGTTTTTGCACAAAATATGTGTTAACATGTACTTGTATTTTTTTTTGTGACGGAGGTTCTGTTTTCGTCGTTCGGAAGAAGAGAAGCATCTGCTGCACACTCTGGGTTTTCTGACACTATCTGAGAAGTAAGGAGTCAATGGTAACTGAGAACCTCCTTTGGTTCGTTTTCGCTTCTTCCAATTTCTCCCCTTCTTTCCCACAGACTTGTGTAATCTCACTCTGGATTTCCTGGCATCATCTGAGAAGTGAAGAATCAATGATATCTGAGAACCTTCATTGATTCTCTTTTTTTTCTTCCACTTCCTCCACTTTTTCCCCCCAGACTTGTCTGAATGCGTGGTGGTATCTCCATAAAAAATATTTCCACACAATTCATACTCATTCTGCTCTGATTCACGTATGGTGTCGATCGATGGTATCTGATCGGTATCGATCGATGATGAAGTGTTAATGTCTATCAATTTTGTTCTGTTGATGTCGCTCGATGGTATTCCTGTTGGGCCTTCATCTACTTCATCTATAAATCGCAGCCCTCTCTGATAAGCTTCTACATGATGTTGATCATTCAATACCTCAATGTAAGAACTCAGA
Source organism: Brassica rapa (assembly GCF_000309985.2). Classification (NCBI taxonomy): domain Eukaryota; kingdom Viridiplantae; phylum Streptophyta; class Magnoliopsida; order Brassicales; family Brassicaceae; genus Brassica; species Brassica rapa. Next base: position 7,583,403 of record NC_024798.2, on the reverse strand, counting down.
TACACACCTTTATCTGGTGGGATAGGAGATTCAACTTCAAACACTGCACATGGAACCATAATCTTCACAGGATCATGTATCCTCTTCACTCTTTTGCAAATCCCAACAGCTTCTTCTTCGCATAGAGGTGGTCTTAGATTTTCGGGGAGAGCAAGGTGTGAGGCTCGAGACGTGTGTTGTTTTCTTCCAACCAGTTCTGGTTCAATCATGTATCCTGATAGTTCATCCAAACAAGGGTGTCGATCGATACTATCGGGTGGGTATCGAGCGATACAGTCGGGTGTATGTTGATCGATGTTAGACGGTGACTGTAGATCGATGTCGTAGGGTGGGTGTCGATCGATCTTATCAGGTTTATGTCGGTCGATGGCGTCAGCCTTTAAGGAATTTTCCAGACCTTTTCCTGAAGTGGGCTTATCATCAAGCTTCTGCTGAAGCCATTCTTCCAACTCCAGAAAGTCTTTCAGAGTGACTTTGTCGACATCTGAGGTAAGATCACAGCTTGATTCATCGATGCTCTCATGTGTCGAGTTTGCAATGTCCTGAGGACAACTCGAACTTTCAGGGATTTCAAGTGGAATCGATCGATGACAAAAGTCTGTGTCGATCATTTCTGAGATACTGGGGTCGATCGACGATGAGGTAGGGATGACGATCGATGTTGAGGCCGGACCACTTGTATCGGCTTCTTCAGTTCTACTCGGCTCTCTAGATCTATGTTGTTCATCATCCTCCACCATATATTCCAGCATAGACCTCATCTCAATCTCTAGATTCGCCAAAGCATCATAGAGAAACTTGTTGACGAAAGCGTTTGCAATGTCATTCCAAGTAGTGAGAGATCTTTGTGGTAGCTTCTTCAACCAATGAGCTGCATCTCCAGCAAGAGAGTATGGGAATAATTTGCATATATAGTAGTTTTCAGAGACTCCATTGCATTTGATGGTCGATGCCAGATCTACAAATGTCTCTAGGTGGCTAATGGGATCTTCATGAGGAAAACCATTGAAAGAATGCTGACCCACAAGAGAGATATATGCAGGGTGCAGCTTAAGGACAGTATTCTGAAGTGCTGAATGACGCAATGCAGACCTTTTAGCATAGGCGTCCTCAGGACTGTTATAGTCTCTAATTGCCTTCGGTCGTCCAGCCCTAGCATACACAGTGGTAGCATCAGGGATTGTAGAAGGTATCGATCGATGACAAATATATGTATCGATCGTTTCTGAAGTGTGGATATCGATCGATTCTGAGTTACTACTGTCGATCGATGCTGAAGTCATATCTTTTGTATTAGTTTCTTCTATTTTGCTCTGCTCTCCTGATACATGATATTCATCATCATCAGCTGTATCATGGTTGACCAGCTTTTCTCTGTTCAGTTCGTCATTCTGCTTACACTCATCTGCATGGTGAACCTGAATGTCTGGCTGCTTGACATGAGTGGTCGGGATTTCAAAATCTTCATCATGCTCGCTGTAGACGAAGTCAAGAATCTGACTCATACTAATCATTATTCCTTTCTCCCGATCTTTAATCATCTTGTCAAGCCTTTTACTTCGAGTTGCTACACTCTCGCTGAAAAATTTTCCTATGAAGGCTTCTTTGATGTCTTCCCAGCAGGTTAGAGATCTTGGTTGCAGCTTACTGAACCAGCTAAAAGCATCTCTAGATAAACAATAGGGGAAGATCTTGCAGATAATGTGGTCTGCAGATATTTCATTGTGCTTGTTTGCTGAGGCTAACTCCTCAAGTCTCTTGATAAGATCTTTGGGATCCTCATGAGGAAGACGTCAAAATGGATCCTCACTTCCCCAATCATACCATTGACTTGTCAGATTAAAGGTATTCGTCTCAGCCACATCAATTACATCAGAGATTACACTACCTTCTGCATTAATCAATTGTCCTGTGAGGCTGCAAGAACGACCTTCTTCGTCTCGCCAAATACCTTTCTTGTTGATCTTAAGTATGAGCGCTTCGACCTTCTCTGTCTCTCCGTAAGTGGTGTTCGTCACTGGAGGAACAGTGCCGCGATGAATAGTGCTTCGATGAACAGTGTTCGGATGAACAATATCGCGATGAACAGTGTTCGGATGAACAGTTTTTAGGTGAACAGTGTCGCGATGAACAGTGTCGCGATGAACAGTGTTCGGATGAACAGTGTCGCGATGAGCAGTGTTCGGATGAACAGTGCCGCGATGAACAGTGTTCGGATGAACGGTGTTCTGGTGAACAGTGTCGAGCGACGGAATATGAACAGTGTCGATCGACGGAAGATGAATAGTGTCGACCGACACGGAATGAACAGTGTCGATCAACGGAAGATGAATAGTGTCGACCGACACGGGATGAACAGTGTCGATCGACGCAAGATGAATAGTGTCGACTGACACGGGATGAACAGTGTCGATCGACGGAAGATAAATAGTGTCGACCAACACAGGATGAACAGTGTCGATCGACGGGAGATAAATAGTGTCGCGATAAACAGTACATGGATGAACAGTACCTCGATGAATAGTACCTCGGTGAATAGTATTGTGGTGAACAGTACCCGGATGAACAGTACATGATGAATAGTATCCGGATGACTAGTACCGCGATGAATATTGTTTTCCGACACATGATGAATAGTGTCGTTCGATGCTTGGCTCACGCTATCGATCGATGCTGCTTGGAGGGTGTCGATCGATACTTCCCTCTTAGGCTTACGGATCGTGCATAAACCAGCAGGCTCCTTCCTTGAAGGACCTAGAAATCCTCTCTTCATTGCTCTGGTACTGATATGTATATACCTGAAATAGAAGAAAAAATTTATGAGTTTTTTCGAACAGTAACAAAACCTAAACTAAATCTAACTAAACAAGATCTAATGGCGATCAAAGCTCCCCGGCAACGGCGCCAAACTTGATCACTCAAATTACCCTAAAAAGTGTTACTCTCATCAAAAGATGTCGAGTTATAGTACTTAGGGATCGAATCCACAAGTAGCTAGGGAACCGATTAGATCTAATAGTTATATGATTAAGCTAGGCTAATAGGTTTTAAAACAGTAAAATAAATATAGTAAACTAGAAAGCAGTAAACAAGATGAACAAGATAATTGTTCAGCTTGGCAAGGGTTGTTTGATGGAAGGATGGTTGCTAGATCTAGGGTTTCTATTCAGGTGTTGGAGATTATAATATCTATAGATGCCTAATTGTTGCATGCATGATATGTTAGAGCTCAACCGCTTAACTCAGTGATCAGCTGTCGCATGTTTCACTGATTAACAAGCTAGATCTCGTGTCTCAACGGTTAGTATGTTGACAACGAAAGAGTGTCGATCGATGGTCCTATTGGGACATCGACCGATACACCTTTGCCTACGTCGATCGATAGTCAGTTGATGACATCGATCGACGGGTTCTAGCCAGGCCTATGCGCGAGTATGAATTGCCCTATTAAGATACTAAATTGGCGGTTAGCCCTCTCTAGCAGTCCTAATATGATAGATAGATGTCAGGATGGGATAACAAGGGTGCTTGAGTATGCAATCCTATGATCAAGTTCTAGTTAATTACTCTAAAACAAGCAATGAATACAAATCTATCATGAATATCACAACAAGGCAGATCTATAGTTTGGGGCTAATCCCACAAACCTATCTGAACCATAAACCTAACAGGTGGATCTACTCAGACATGAAAACAGAAATCATAGATGAATAGATATAAACTGAAATGAAACAAATCAATAAAACCAATGGAGTTCCAGGAGGACTCTGATAGGAGTTCCTCCCTTCTCTCCTAAGAGAAACAATGGAAAATGAAAGTGTGTAGAAAGCGTAAAAAACTGGTAGCCGTCAACAATGGCTTAGAAATAACATAAATAGGGTTTTTGGTCGTCCAAGGGTATTCTGGTAATTTGTGGCTTCTAGGGCTTCACGCAGTCATAAAATATACAAGGCCCACGATCTGGGATCTCCATCGATCGATGTGCAGAGTGCTGCATCGATCGACGCGGCTTCCTCTTCTCGGCAGCTTCCTCTCGCGAGGCATACTGACCACTCTTCAGTAAAACGGGAATAACGTCTGCTACAAGATGCTGATTGACCTGATACCGGTGGCATTGGAAAGCTAACTCAAAGAGCTATCTTGTGTCAAAATATAGGCTCAATCTAACGGTCGAAAAGTCTCCATCCATAGCTAAATATCTGACGCGTCTGTGCAACTCTTCACCTCCAAAGACTCCAAAAGACTCCAAAATCACCATATTTCTCCTAAATGTCCCTGAACCTGAAAATACTCTAAATAGACTCCAAAACATAATAATTGTATCTTAAAACACTTTAAAACACTTATAGACCATGATTAAAAATGGGTAAAATATATGGTCTATCAGGTACTGGTAAGCTTTGTAACAACCATCCTGGAATCTGATGCTCGACTTTGACTTGTTGACAAGTTTGACATTGAGCCACCCATCGCGCCACTGATTTCTTCATTCCTGGCCAATGATAATACCTTTGGATATCTTGGTACATTTTCGTACTCCCGGGATGGATACTGAGTAACGAGTGATGCGCCGACTTTAAGATCTCATCTCGTAGCCCTTCTCCCGTGGTACTGATATCCTCCCATTAAGTAATAGTGTATCATCTGCCGCCACATGATAGCGACTTGCGTTTGGAGCTTCTTGATTTTTAACTTCTGCGATGATCCCATTTAACTTTTCATCACGTTGTTGCTCTTGTCTGATCCGTGCGAGTAAACCTGTCTGATTTTCGGCATGCATGCCTAAAGGCTCACTTGGCTCCCCTTCAATTGCCCATAAAGTCACCAACTTGAGTTCAGTTGATAATGCTTCCACTTCCTTTCCAACATCAAATGCCAACTTTCTACGACTTAGTGCATCTGCGGCCACATTAGCTTAGCCTGGATGATATTGAATCTTCAGGTCGTAATCCGCCACAAACTCCATCCATCGCCTTTGTCTGAGGTTCAGATCAGACTGTGTGAACAAGTACTTGAGACTTTTATGATCTGTGAATACTTCCACGACTTCTCCATAAAAATAAGATCTCCAAATCCTCTACGTAAACACACCATTGCCGCCATTTCTAAATCGTGTGTTGGGTAGTTCTCTTCATGTTTCTTGAGTTTCCTTGATGCATAAGCAATTAGTTTGCCTTCCTGCATCATCATTTCTCAGTCCCTCTAGTCGGGTGGGCAACCCAACCCAACCCTAGAAGCATATGCGTACACAGTGTAAGGTTTACCTTGTTCAGGTAATGCCAATACCAGTGTTGTGGTCAAAGCTTTCTTTAGTCTCTGAAATGCTTCCTCCGTTTCTTTTTTCCAGATGAACAGAACTCCTTTTCCAGTCAACTTTGTCAGAGGCTTAGCAATCGAAGAAAAGTCTTTGATGAACTGTCGATTATACCCGGCTAACCCGAGGAAACTTCTTACCACGGTTACCGTTGATGACCTTTGCCATTCCTCGATGGCTTTCACCTTGTCCGAATATATGGAAACTCCATCTCCAGATACTCGGTGCCCCAAGAACCCGATCTCTCTTTTCCAGAAAGAACACTTGCTGAACTTGGCATACAGCTTCTGGTTTCTTAACCGTTACAACACTACCTTCAAGTGTGCTTTGTGCTCTACCTCTGTCTTGGAATATATTAAAATGTCATCGATGAAGATTATCACGAACTTGTCGAGATAATCGTGGAAGACTTTATTCATAAATCTCATGAATCCCGCTGGTGCGTTAGTAAGGCCAAAAGGCATTACTACGAACTCGTATTGTCCATAACGAGTTCTAAACGCAGTCTTCATCACATCACCTTCTGAAATTGGAATCTGATGATAACCCGACGCCAAGTCGATCTTTGAAAACCAACTTGCTCCCCTTAGCTGATCCAACAACTCGTCTATCCTCAGAAGAGGATACTTATCTTTGATGGTGATATTGTTGATTCCTCGATAATCAATGTAAAGCCGCATGCTACCATCCTTTTTTTTGACAAATAAGACCGGAGCTCCCCATGGTGAAGAGCTAGGTCTTAAGAAACCTTTCTCCATTAAATCTTCAAGTTGTTTCTTCAACTTTACTAACTCTGCAGGTGTCATGCGGTAGGGAGCCTTTGCTATCGGCTTCGCTTCAGGTTCCAAGTTAATTGTGAAAGGGTTACTCCGAGGTGGAGGTAACGCTTTCAACGCTGCAAACACATCCTCGAACTCTTGTACAACCGAAATATCTGTAATTTCAACTCCATTGCTAGCGGGTCCTTCACTAATAGTTACTATTACCAAATACGCTTCTCCATCCTTAAGCAAATCTTCCACTCTCAAGGCAGCTACTAAAAACACAGACTTGCTTGGACTGATCCCGTAAAACACTATTTGTCGTTGCCCGTTCTCCTTGAACAAAATATGACCTTTTCCACAATCTAATTGTGCCCAATAGCCTGATAACCAATCCACGCCCAGAATAACCTTATATCCCTTTAAGGGCACCACCAACAAATCTGCTAAGAACATCTTCTCGCAAATGACTAACGAAACTCTTCTGATGCATTCTCTTGCTTGGAGGGTTTGGTCTCTGGGAGTCATCACAGCCACATCCATCCTGTCAATCACAAATGAACCCACAAACTCGGCAGCTACCTCAGGGTCCACAAAGCTATGTGTTGCCCCCGAGTCGAACAATACATGTGCGGGACGCCCCGACATGTAAAGTTCTTGCCACAACATCAATATATATATCAACAACATAAGAATTATCCAATAGAAATTAACCAATCCATCACAAGCAATTACACAACACAAAATCAATCTAGTAAGGTTAAAGAACCCAAATACCTGTGATGGGAGCCTTAGATGGGCCTGGAGGTTTAGTATCCTCTATTTCTAAAGCGTAAACTCTACTTCCTATAGCTTGCCTTTTTGGCGCTGGTGCGATTGCAGGTGGAGCTGGAGGAGGATGAACAGCGATTGGTGTAGCTGGGATATGACGATTAACGCTGCACTGGGTAGAGATGTGTCCTTTCTTTCCACACGTGTAGCATGTAGGATTGTAGGAGTTTGACTGAAAGGATCCAGGTTTCTTCCCAAAGCATTCACTTGACTTATGGTCTGTCTTGCCACAGTTAAAGCATTTTCCTGTGAACAGAGATCGTCGACTTGGCCCTCCCGATTCCTTTTCCTTATCTTTACCCTTAAAATATCTTTGGTTTCCACCATACTTTCCTTCTTGATGCTGCTTGAATTTCTTACTTGCCACCTTCTCAGCTTCCAATCCGATCTCCACATTCACAGCCTTTTCCACTAGCTCGGTGAGACTCTCGTAGTTCCCGACTGCCAATCTATTTTTCAACTCTGGTTTTAGACCAAACAGAAAGTTGGATATCATGGTCTTCTCATCATCTTGTCCTCGCAGCACGTGTCGTCGCAGTCACATAAATTCAGATTCATATTCTCTAACCGTCTTATCTCCTTGTACCAAGTTTGCAAACTGGCGTTGAAGCCTTTGCTTGGATTCAGGAGTGAAATACTTGCGTTCAAATTCTTTTTCGAATGCCGCCCAAGTGGTGACCAGATGTCCTACTTGGCGATCCCTACTTTCCCACCATTCTGCCGCGTCTTTTTCTAAGTAATACACCGCCATCTTTTTCTTAGACTCTTCGGAACACGTCAGGGTCTCAAAGTTTTTCTCCATAGCTCGAAGCCACTGGTCGGCTTGAAATGGATCTGTACCTCCTTTAAAATGTGGTGTCTTCATATTCTTCATGGCAGTTATCAATGGTAACATCGGTTGCACTTGAGGTTGTTGTAGTGACCTCGCTATCACGTCATGAAGTGTCTTCAAAGCGTGCTCCGTTCGTTCTCCTTGTTGTGGTTGATCATGAACTTCTGGTTCAATCGGGTTTTTCCGCCTAATTGGTCTTGGTCCTTGGACACTTGACTCGCTATCATCTGTTTTTGGTCTTCCCCTTACAGTACGGTTTGGTGGAAATTTTTCTTTTGGTGGTATCTCTTGATCATGTCCAAACAGATTGTTGTTTCTTCCTACGTTTTCTTCACTGGAACCTTGGTTAGTGTGCGCCAGTGTTTGCACCCTTCCCTCCGACTCATATCCCAGTCCTCTTCTTCTTGAGACTCTTTCTGTACCCAGCATCCAATCCTGCCCTCCTTCACTCCTTCCCCTTCTTGCCATCTGCAATCCACAAACAGGAAATTTTCTATTTAGAATACTAATTAGAGCGGAACTATACTAGTTTCCTAATACATCTTTTGCAACACATTTGACTCGATAAAACACGAAAAACGTGTGATTGACCGCATGATCTAAACCATGCTCTGATACCACCTTTGTAACACCCCCGAACCGTTTTAGACATCGGTCAGTCAGCCGGGCAACAATCAAACATGAACATGCCGGAACGACCTTCTTCTGCCAAGTACGGAAGTGTTACGACGGGTTGTGAATAGACTTTCCAAGTTACAAAACATAATTCTGTAACCCTAAATATCCATTCAAAACTCGTCTCCTCTAATCTTCGGCCTGAGGCTTTGCAACCCGTACCGAATCATAGAGTTGTGTTAGGTTGGACTAACCTAATATCAGATTCAACACGTCGCGAATATAAAACATACTTTATTTTATATATATAAAACGTGAAGTTCACAAGCCCAAAATATTATACATACGGTCCATGGACGCAGCCTAAAGTAAAACATACATTCATATATCTTGAAAACGATTCTTTACCAAAATATGTCCAATCTACACCTGCTCCTACAGTTCCACAAGCGCTATGGTCCTTTCTACTGGTCACCTGCAAAAGTATGTGAGGAGTGACTGAACTAGTTTCACTCAGTGAGCCAGGGTTCCCTATCTAGCATATACAACTACCCGTCATTCTAAACCCCACCCCAAACACAAGTAAGACGGGTAGTTCAACAATCAATATTCAAGATCATAAAGCATGACCGATCTAAGAGATAAACCATTAAACCATAATAAATCAAACACTCTTTATGAGTGTCATATTAATCAACTATATATATATATATATATATATATATATATATATATATATATATTCCGAGGGCCCAACAGAATCATTCTTCCTCCACATAAGGGACACCAGCAATCCCTTCACTATTACACCACACAGGCGTAGACGCTTGAGAATTGCCCGGTCACGGTCCTCAATCGGAATCGCCGTGCCCTGGTCCTCTATCGGACTTGCCGAGGGCTGTCACATCCACGTGTGACACTCGTCCTTGGTGATCAAGCCAAGTTCAACTGAGCCCACCACTTTCTGGACCACGACCGGCTTAGTGGTACCATTTGAGGAAGCAATGACCTGCAAACTACTACTAGAACAACCAGAAGGTTCTTACACAACAGTACCAACACGAGGTACACACTATAACAACATATAATAATCACACAATCACAATAATCCGGGTGCTTAGACTAGTCTTGCTATCCACTTAGCCCAGACATCGTCTCAAGCCTCGGATCCACAAACTAACACCTAGACCGGTCCGACTATCCTAGCTTGGAAGCCGTCTCCGATGTCAGGAACCTACATTAAAAATTCGTTAACAAGGAATTAACTGTGACTCACAGTGATTAAGCGATATTGCTCGACTCTTTGATTCCAGATGTTGACCAAACCCTTTTTCTCCCCTCCAAATCATCGTCTTGGTACCATGATGCTAAATCCCAAAATACAACGTCGATGTCTTGAATGGACTGGTCTGTACTGATCAGAACTTGGAAAGAACCTTCTTTCACTTCTGGACAGTCTTTCGGAATTTCCTGGCAGTTTATCGATCTTCGAAAAAATCTATACTTCTAAAGTACCTCACTTATCTCTCTCTCTCTCTCTCTCTCTCTCTCTCTCTCTCTCTCTCTCTCTCTCTCTCTCTCTCTCTCTCTCTCTCTCTCTCTCTCTCTCTCTCTCTCTCTCTCTCTCTCTCTCTCTCTCTCTCTAAGCCACGTTTTGGAGTGTCCTTGGTGTGTCTGAATGAGTAAAATTGAACCAGGGTGGGTATATATAGAAGTTGCCGACCAATAAGAATGAGCCACCCGATCGCATGTGTGTCGTTCTGCATGCTTCCGATCGCATGCGTGGCGACACATGGGCGTCCACATGCCCTTCTGCATGCTCTTTAGCCATGCCAGAAGACACATCCACGTCCAATTGCCCTTCAGTATGTCTGGTGTTCATGCATCGCGACACACGGACCTCTGCATGTTAGTTTGCATGCGCAGATTGCAGGTACTGCGACACTTCGTGCTTATGTGTGTCGAGCTGCATGGAACTGCTTCATGCACGTCTACACCTCCTTGCTGTTATGAAACTCAGCAGATTAAATGTTTGACACCACGTCCTGATCCCTTAGATCAAGCCACGTCGAGCTTCTCGGTCGAATTGCGCGATTTCGGCTCTTCTGGTGAATTTTCGTCCGGCGATCAATCCCGAATATTTTTCCATTCTCAATCTGATGAGCTACATATTCTTAATAGACTCTAGACTAATTTTAACCTTGAGTATAAATATTTTCCGAGCCTTCGGTTTCCCCGAGAAATTCCATAAAACCGAAATTAGGTTTTTTTTTAAGGCGGGGTATTACAGGCGGGGGTTAGTCAGTTTTTGGCGGACGGTCAGTTTCTCGAATGAGATCCTTTATGCTGGTAAAATCGGAGATTTCTCATGCGAGCAATTTTGCCGTTAGCCTCGCTCCAAGAACTTTGCAGTTCGTAGTGGAGTGACCTTTATTCTGGTGAAACTCGCAGAAGCTGTTCTCGTCGTATGACGTGTTTCCAACGTTCTTCCTTGTTCCGATGCAGAATTGATGGTGTAATTGTGCACCCCTTGGACGACTTCACCTCGTGATGGACCTATATGTCGTTACGAGAGGTTATCTTTTTTTGGTTTTTGCTCTAACGTGGCATCTTTCGAGGATGATTTCGGTGTTTTATGTTTCTGCGATAGGACTTTCATCTCCTCTTCAATGCTGATAAAGTCTGTGGCCTTATGAAGAGCATCATGGATCGTGCGCGGCTTCTCGAGAGATATCTACTTCCTGAACTTCAATTCTTACTAAAGCGTTTTTCTTAAAGTGTCATTGCCCCACTTTATCGCATATTCTGCTGACTCTAGACATGACGACGATCTTGGATGTGTTCATGAAGTATCGTATAGATTCGTTTTCCTTTCGGGATAAGCCCCAAAAGTCGACATCGGAGGTGTGTTGCGTTCTTGTTCCTTAATCTGCATGTTAATACCTGAAATATTTCAACCTTTTGGACGCTAGACAAGTGTGTTAAGACAGGCATGGTATTGCTAGAAACATAATTAGATCCAGATTTAATCAAGTTACTAAGATAATTAATATGTTTATCCATTCTAGTAAAGGAATCATCCATTCTAGTAAAGGAATCATCCATTCTAGTAAAGGAATCACTTACATTGAGTTGTGAAATTGATGGTTTCTCGGTTCCTTGCACCTCATGACTCAAATTTGATGTTGATGAGGTCTTTTTCCTTGGACAATCTTTTGCTAGATGACGCTGGACTTGACACCTATAACAAATAATGTCAAGTGGTTTTAAAATGCTAGAGTACTCACTTTGTGTTTGCTTGTTTTGAGGTGTATACACTGGTTTTGAAATTTTCCTTTGGGAAACAACCTCTCCCCGAGTTGCTGGTTGCAAGACTTGTGGTTTTACTAATCTCTTTGTTGACACCTTCTGATGTTGTGGGAACCAAAATTCGCACTGTCGATTTCAGTTTAAATTAGAAAAGTTAGGAAAACCCTAATTTCCCAGAGGTCTCAGATATCTGTTAAACCACATACAAAAGCAATCAGAACACGAAAGTAAAGATGAAACAAAATAAGAAATCGTAAAAAAGAGCAAAAAGAGTTTTATTCCGAATTCGCGTATAAACGTTACAACAAGGTAGAAGCCTCGGCTATGAGAGCTGTCAGCGAGATCCCTAGTTCTAACAACCTAAGACTGCAAAACCTAGTTGAGTCGCAGCTCGAAATAACAAAAATGGAAAGTTGCTTAATTGCTCTAAGTGCTAAGTTTTGCTCTGAAAAAGTTCTCCCTTGTGCCTCTCGCCTAGGACTCCTTATATACTCCCTCCAAGGTCGGTTTGAGCTTTTCCCTTCCTGCCCTTAAACCGTCATAACCTGAAAATGGAGATATTCCATATTTTTGATCTTCATGATTTTCCGCGGAAACTTCACATTTATCTGCAGAAATTTGACGTTTATCCTTTCTTGCGGATAAAGTGTAAGCCGCCATAGCATCTATGGGCTTTTTCTTGAAAAATCGTAAGTTGGTTTCTAGTCGCGTTTTAGACCTAATTGGCCGTCTTTCAACTCGAAACGTTTATTACGATTTTTATCGATAAAAATAAACTTTCTGCGATTTTTATCGTAAAGTTTAAGTGATAACTCTAGTCGACAGGAGTGTGAAATGGTATGGCTGCGGTACTCGGGAACTAGCATTGAGGAACTGGCGAGAATGCAAGGTTTTGGGTTGTGCCCGTTGGTTGATGTCCGAAACAGTTCGGTCGCTACGTAGCGACCGAACGAATGGCTTGGTCGGTCGCTACGTAGCAACTGACCGAGAGGCTTGGTCGGTCACTACGTAGCGACCGACCAAGCCTCTCGGTCGGTCGCTACGTAGCGACCGGCTTGTTTGCGGATCGGTCGTTACGTGGCGACCTTGTTTACATCCTTTTCTGATGTTTTATGAATGTGTTCTTTAGTTCCGATGAATGAACCAAGATTAATGCAATGTTTTACCGCAAGATTTTTCGTAAAAGTAACTTTTACGAAGAATACTTTCATAAAAACGTTCATGTTAATTTTTACGGATATTTGGATGTTAACTTCGTCGTGTCCGTTTTTGATCCCAACACATGTGTTGTGCTATTTCCACAAACTTACCATACATGAGCTTCTTCAACTCTGTCCAAGTAAAAGGTGGTTCATTGTAATTAGATCCGATCAACATCTACTTGGTCCCACCATTTTTATGCTTCTCCAACTAGGGTATCTCTTGCATAAGATGGCTTTAACTTCTTTGGAATTCTCCAAGTCTGAAACCATTGTTCCATGTTGTTCTCCCAACTTAGATATGCACTTGTTCCTTCCATATGACCTAAAAATTGCATAGTTGATGTATCCAAGCGGTTCTGCCTAAGCTGATTAGCATTGTGGTTCAATGGTTTGCTTTGAACATGAACATGGATTGATCAATTTCCATGGTAAGACTTTACTGGTGCAGCCATGGTGGTTTTCTTCTCATTGCACAAGGTTGAACATAAGGTTCCCCATCAGAACTTTCCTCATAAACGGATGAGTAGTTTTGACCATCGGTGAGCTGGGATTTGGGACCATAACAAGTTGAATACTGGTCCAATGGTTCTGGTTCTGGTTCGACTGCCTGATATTCTTGCTCATCATCAGGGACATACTCTGGATTGGAGTCTATGTACCAATGACCTTCAGTGTGGTCATCTTCATCACCCCAACAAGCCTGGTTCGTTTCTTCTCCACAATCTACTTCAAAGTGTTGTATTCTTCAGCTTCTTTTCCACTCTCCATGGTTGCAAAGCTTTCGCACAAATTCCTCGCAAGAAGACAATAAATTAATCAGAATCAAAGAAACGTGGGATAAGCAAAGCTAAAGGAAAGAAGAAAATAGAAGACTACAAAATTATGGAAATTTTCTGATTTTTGTTTTAAAAAAAAAAGAAATATAACCTTTTTATAACTTTAAAAGAATAATTACTGAAACACTTTATAAAAAAAATTTTTTGTCTTTTGGGGTTTATGAAAATCAAATAACAAAGAAAAGGAAAAGAAAGTTTGCAAGCAAAGTTTTAGGAAAGGAATAAGTTTGGATCGACCAAAATTGGAAAGTTTTAAAAAACTTGACCAAAAAATGGAAATCTCGGATTGCAACTTTACTAACAATTTCTTATGACTTTTGAATGAGAATAATGATCTTGAAACAACTAAACTCGACAGGAATAAGAACAGGATGAACACAACTCTTTTTATGGTTTTTATATTTAGAAAGAAATGAAACAACTAAATCCAACAAGAAACAAAACGATTTCTTTTTATGGGTTTTATGGTTTTATGAAAAGATAAACTAGATGCAGCAAGTAAAAAATGATTCTTATGGGTTTTCTTTATAAGTTTATGCAAAGTAAAACTGAATGAAAGAAATAACAAAACGATTTTTATAGTTTTTAATTTAGGAATGCCAAAAAAAAAAAAAAAATGAAACAAAAATGATTGCAAATAAGTAGATAGGGACAGATACAACTTGATGCTGACAGAACTTCAGCTCTGATACCAAAAAGGATACAAGCCCAAGCTATCAAAAGCTCACATTTACAATATCCTTGGACCAAATAATGGACGATCCAACAAGATCTAATCCACTTTAAAACCGGTTCGATGGAAGAATTGATGATGATACCGGATAGAACAGTTTGCTGATTGGTTCCACAATCAACCACGAAGTAGGATGCCTGATTCCACCAACAGACTAACTCGCCAATCAAAGAGCCTAGTGATTCCACACAAGACTGAATGACAAAATTCACACAAAGACTCAAAGACTTTGGAGAAAAGAAACTAAAAGGTTTATTAAATTTTTAGGTAAAGATTTCGTCGGTTACAATAAAGCAACCAATATGCTTAGTAAAATGACTTAGAAAGCTAAGAAAACAGAAACAAAATGAAAACAAGAAAAACTAGCCGTTAGGCTCGTTAGGCTTTAATGATAGAATTTCGGCCAAAATGGGAAATGTGATGAGCTTCTTGTATCTTGATAACTTTGGGAATATCCTAGGAGCCTTTGGGAGCTTCTGGTTTATGAAACAAATCGCCAAATCACAGCCAAGAATGTAGAAATCTAGCCGTTGGGTTCGATTGCAAATCTGGTCCAAATATGGTAAGTCTTGGTGTGAAAGAATCTCCTTAACCCAATACGGTATGGTGCATGGTATAAACTCTCCAATTTGTATTAGATGTAATGACTGATCTCATGTGGAGACCAGATCATTCATTACATCTAATAATGTATTTCCTTAAATAGAACCAGTTCAGATGCAGTGTAGGTAGCCATACTTGTAAATGGTAAATCTCCGAAAACATTAATCCTTTTGGTATGAAACCAATTCGCTGCATGCTCTGGTTGAGTTGAGAATCTATAGCAAGTTGTTTAACATTTAAACTCCTCATGGTTAAAAAGATATCCTTCTTTGAATGCACTTATGTCTCTGGTGGCTCCAATGTCGCTTGTATGGTTGATCTCATGAGTTGGTGGTCCAGCTACTGACTTGAGGTCCTCATCAGCCTCATAGGATGCTCAACAAAGACTATCCACATGCTCAACCAAAGATGATTCGATCTGTGTATCCAGCAAGGAAATCCGTTCAAGCGCCAACTTTCTTTCACACCCAACCACCCAAAGTCGTGCCTGATTCCCAAGCTTCTCGGCAGCAGCCAACTGAGAGGTATTAGCCCGCTCTCAATCTTAAGCCACCTTCAGACTGATCTTCAACTCTCAAAATATTTTCTTTATTTCATAGAGTTCGTCGGAACGAGGAACATCATGTAAGTGTTTCTCCAAAGTTGCAGTGAATTTGTTATTAGCCTCCATAGCCTGAAATAAAGAGACGAATAAGAGGCGAACTCACCTTGGCATGAGCGACATCCATCTTCACATAAGCGTCTCTCTCCGTCGTATTCATAAAAGAGTTTAGAAAAAATAGCTAGACCTCTGACAGTGATCTCACTCAATTTACCCTAAGGAGTGAATTACTCTCTCAAATAAGAGGTTCAATTGTAGTACTTAGGGATCGAATCCACGAGGAGCTAGAGAACCTAATAAATCTAATCAGAGTGATTAAGCTAGGTTGATTATGATTAAATGTAAAAACCATTTTTGTAAGCAAGGCAGTTGCTCGATTGAATAGCTAGACTTAGGGTTTCTATTCAGGTAATTAGGTTTATAATCTTACAGATGCATAACAAGTTGTATGTATGATATTATAGAGCTCAAACATTTATAAACAAACCGATTGAAGTTCGCTTTATAGGTTTGTGTATTGACCAGATATAAGTGTCGATCGATGATTATAGAGGAATATCGATCGATACACTTGATGTACCATTGATCGATTATTCTATAGGAATATCGATCGACGCGTTCTTAGTCAAGCTTTACGTGTGGGTTGAATTATGCTCATTAGGCTTCCTAGATCAGTTTTCACCTTACCCTAGCAATCCTACCTCAATTAGGACGGATTCAGGGTGAGATGCAAGTGATGACTTTCCTAGGACAAGTTCTAGCTAGCTAAACTAGAAACATGCATTTTATGACAATCCTAAAGATGAATATCACAACTTAGCAATCTATAGTTGGGGCTAATCCCTCTTAACCTATTTAAACCCTAAACCTAACAATAGAACTACTCAGACATGGCTAAGCAATTTATAACAGTAATTAGGTATAAAAATTACATAGATAAATAGATAGATATTAACGGAGTTCCAATCACAAATCTATTTGGATCTTCTCTCCAACTCTACTAAAATCATAGAAAACCTGTGCTGTGAAAATAAGTGGGTAAAATCCATGACCTATCAGACAGCTATCCTATGCAAAGAAGTTCAGTTTAACTTCACACCAGGATGCTTAAAAGAATTTGAAGAAATCAAAACAGCTTTGGTGACCCCCCCCCCCCCCATCGTGCAAGCTCCAGACCGGAGTTTACCTTTCAAGATAATGTGCAACGCAAGCGATTTCGTCGTAGGCGCGATTCTTGGTCAGAGGAAAGACAAAAGGCTACACGTTGTCTACTACGCCAGTCGAACTCTCGACGACGCACAATGGAACTATGCGAAAACAGAAAATAATTACTTGCCGTGTTTTTGCCTTTGAGAAATTTTGTTCCTACCTGCTTGGTTCTAAGGTAGTTGTCCACACAGATCATGTTGCAATAACGTACTTGATGCAAACGAAAGATGCAAAACCAAGACTCTTGCGGTGGATCTTACTACTCCAAGAATTCAATATAGGAATAAAGGACAAAAGAGGATATAGAAAATGGAGTAGTGGACCATCTTTCGCAAATAAGAATCGAAGACAACGTTACTATTGATGATTTCCTACCCACGGAAAATTAATACCAGATAGACTCGGCATTCATTGGTCAGATTTCTTTTGCTTCAGAAATAATGTCGGCTGACATTGCGACTTATGCGTCGATTGACAATCTAGTTGATTGAATTAAGGACTATCCGAAAATCAAGATTTTTGTGGATTTAGAAGTTAAAGTCGTTAGCAAACCCTTCAAACCTGATCTAGATTCTCTCGTAGATCGAAGTTTAAGTCGGGGGTGCATGCGCTGGACAAAACCACTTTGGATAGACCTTGGTATGCTAATATAGTAAACTGTCTCGCTGCAGATGTAGAGCTAGACATTTTCAGAGGATATACAAAAAGAAATTTCTAAGAGAAATCCGGAGATACTACTGGGATGAGCTATACATCTACAAGCACTGTTCGGACGGGATATATAGACGTTGCGTCGCCGAAACTGAAGTTCCATACATTCTCCTCCACTTCAATGGATCCGATTACGCTGGACACTTCACAAGTTTCAAGACGGTTGCCAAAATATTACAAGCAGGTTTCTAGTGGCCGACCATGTTTCGCGATGCACAAGTATACATAACACAATGTGACAGATGCCAAAGAAGAGAAAAAATCAGCAAAAGACATGAAATGGAACAAAACTTCATCTTCGAAGTAGAAGTCTTTGACTGCTGGGGAATCGATTTTATGGGCCATTTTCCTTCTTCGTATGGGAACAAGTATATTCCTGTCGCTGTTGACTATGTATCTAAATGGGAAGAAGTTGTAGCCTCCCCAACAAATGATGTTGTTGTGGTCGTAAAACTATTCAAAAACATCATTTTCTGAGATTCAGAGTTCTTCGAGTAGTTATAAGTGACGGTGGCACGCATTTTATAAATAAATTATTTGATAGATTACTCAAAAACATGGATTGCACCACCAGGTAGCTTCACCTTATCATCCGCAGACAAGCAGACAAGTGAAATTTCTAACCGTCAAATCAAAGAAATCTTAGAAAAAACCCAAGGAACAACTCGAAAAGATTGGTCTACAAAGTTAGACAATGCACTTTGAGCCTATAGAACAGCATTTAAAACTCCACTCGGTACTCAACCATTTCACTTGCTATATAGAAAAGCTTCTCATTAACCAGTAGAATTAGAGCACAAAGCAGCATGGGCAGTAAAACTGACCAACTTCGACCTTAAGCCAGCTGCTGAAACGAGACGAATTCAGTTGAACGAACTAGACTTGATTAGACATCTCGCCTATGAGAACTCAAAGCTTTACAAGGAAAGGACGAAAGCCTATGATGAGAAGAAAATCATCTCTAGACATTTTGAACCGAATGATCAAGTGCTTCTTTATAATTCCCGATTGACACTATTTCCTGGGAAACTTCGCTCTCGCTGGTCAGGTCCTTTTACGGTTAAAGAAGTCAGACCCTACGGAGCTGTTAACCTGATCAGTGGTGAAGGAGATGAATTTACGGTGAATGGAAAAAGAGTTAAGAACTATTGGGCCAAAACACAAACTCCAGACACTCGAACCTTGCGTTTGAATCTCCCAAATGGCTGATTTATTTGGTTTGATATTCAAACTCACGACTTAAAATAAGCGATGATTGGGAGGCAACTCAATACTAATTTCAATATTTTAGGATTAGCTTTCAATTTAAAATTAAAAACAAAAAAAAACAACAAACTAAAAGAAATTCTTGGGAACGTCAATCGATTACGAGCCCATCGCATCGATCGACGCCAAGTCTCGAGTTGCAGACTATATAACTCGACAACTAACAAAAACGTTTTCTTTAGAAACCTGAAAACCCTCTGAAACAATCGCCTCTCGATTTTTCTCATGTTTCTTGACTGATTTCGGTTATTCCTTCACCTAACCTACTTGATTTTAACTCATCTATCTGTTTAGCTCACTAAAACAACCGGATTTCAAGGTATGATCTCTAAATTTTCTATCGTTTGCATACTTCAGGGTTGATATGAAAATTGAGCTAAGACTGATGATTGTGTGCTATTTATAATGAATTAGGTTGACAGAACAATAGAGGAAAAATTTTCAAGAGTTTATTGATATATATACTTTACATTCTTGAAAATGCGATCGACTGAGTTTTGCAGGCTTCATGGATGAACATCGATCGATGGTCCGACCAATACATCGATCGATTATTTACTCATACTGATGATCGATGTTAATATCGTTTGTCGATCGACATCGACCACTGATTTATGGTTCTCGCTAACTTTTTACTTTCATTTTTTTTCTTTAGATAGCGAACGCAGGACAAAGAGATGCCATGATATTGTTGGAAGCTCCAGCGCACAGTCAAAACCGATCCCCACTCAGGATCCTTGGCCAAAAGAAGGAGAGAAATACCACATTCATACCTTCGAGGCTTACGCTGATCCTTACACTGCTGTCAGAAGCAGAGAATGCACCCACCACCAGATCATGGAGGTATGGGATGACTATGACAGCCTCTTTTATAACACTTGGCAGGATGTTACTATCGAGCCAACACGTTCATCTACTGGGATCTCGTAAGTAGGTAGGGGCTTGAGAGCGACTTGAGGGATATGATCGCAGAGTTGGGTCACGGTCATATGGTCACAAATTCATACAACCTCTATCCCGACCATGGATTCTTCAAACAAGTCTCGAAGGTAAAGCCTTGTGTAGGTTTATCACTCTCTCTCTCTCTCAATTTCGAATTGAGGTTTTTATATTATAAAAAGGAAAAAAAATTATATATATAGTTATATATAATAATTTAGGAAGGAATTCGAACATTACTTGGTGACTACAACCATTAAGGCTTGCTTCATAAGAATTCTATAGGTAAAAGATTAAAACGGAACTTGGTGGCTACAACCATTAAGGCCTGATTCACAAATAATCCTAGGATATAGGTCAAAAAGAAGTGAACAACATTTGGTGGCTAAAACCATTAAAGCTTGATTCATGGAAGCATGTCCAATCTTGGTCAATGATCGTGCAATATAAGCAGACTTTGACTATCAGAGAAATTATTAGAGAGAGAGAGGACATGAACTCTTGTTTACCTGTAGGTCCAGATACTTGTTTGAGTATCATTGCATCATGTGATCGATATCCTCAAGGTAAAGCGTACACTTTTATTTATGCAAGAATTGAGGTTGGTAGAGGGGATTGTCAGACATCATTTGCTAAGTTGCAGCTTAGATGAACTTGGTCGCTAGGCTAGGATATGGTATAGTGTGCTTCTGAGATTAGAACTTTCTAAGGTGTTGATTCTAAGTTTTAAATCTGTGAGTTCCTGCAGCTTTCAAACATCTTTCAGAGAGAATACATGTATGTTTTGCTTGAGGACAAGCAAAAGGGTAAGTCTAGAGGAGTTGATAGGCCATCGATTTGACCCACTTTTACCCATGGTTTATAAGTGTTTTAAATACTATTTACTATATTCTAGAGTTTATTTAGTATATTTATAGGATCAGGAGTGATTTGGAAGAAAGTGATGATTTTGGAGCATTTTGGAGATATTTGAAGAAATCATCTGAGCTGACCATCGAGCACGACCATCGGTCGACATTGAAGATAAATAATCGATCGATGTTCACATTGTGACATCGATCGACGGCGAAGCGCGCAGAAGCCCGTTTGGTCCCAGCCGACTTAAAGCCCAAGTATTCACCAATTTACAAGATTACCCTGACGAGTTTTAACCTAATTATATAAGCTTTTCCAACATGTTAGAAGCAAAGTGTGCTTTCTTGTTTTACTATTTTCACAGCAAAAGGTTTTCTAGGATTTTTAATAGATTGGAGAGAAGATCCAAAGAGATTTGTGATTGGAACTCCATTGATATCTATCTATTTATCTATGCAATTTCTAACCTAATAGCTATTATGAATTGTTTAGTCATGTCTGAGTAGTTCTCTTGTTAGGTTTAGGGTTTAACTAGGTTATGAGGGATTAGCCCCAACTATAGATTGCTAAGTTGTGATATTAATCATTAGGATTGTCATTAAAGCTTGTTTCTAGTTTAGGTAGCTAGAACTTGATCTAGGAGTTTGAGGTAAAGTTTATCACTTGCATCTCACCCTGAATCCATCCTAATTGACCTAAGATTGCTAGAGTAAGGCGAGAGCTGATCTAGGAAGCTTAGTGAGCACATTCAACCCGCTCGTTAAAGCTTGGCCAAACGCGTCGATCCATTTTCTAATTGTATAATCGGTCGACGGTTCAACAAGTTACGTCCCAGCGTGGCCCACATCTTCTGAAAGCTTAAGGATCCTTGCCTTAGAGAAATACCCAAAGGAAACGTCCATAATCGGATCGAACAAGGAAGCAAGATCATCAGCACAGTTGCCGGTGCATGCGGTACGAGCCAAACGGGCCAATAGAGAGAAGCCGCGGTCTGAATCGGAATTGGCTCGTCCTAAGTTGATTCAGGCTTGACCATATGTCTTAAAATATGAAGTTGGACGGGAAAGGCAAGTTCTGGTACAGTGTCATCCGGCCATGGTTCCTGCCAAAGCACCTTTCCGGACGGATGCGGGACGGTACTGGACGATCAGTCTGTCCGGTACGGTGAAAAACGTGAACCTCAGTTGAAATGTTCAAAACCTCTTGAACTTCATGCTGAGCTGGTTTCATGTACTGATCCGTGGACTGCGGCACATCATTCCTTCCCTC
The DNA here is from genome assembly GCF_000309985.2 of Brassica rapa. Classification (NCBI taxonomy): domain Eukaryota; kingdom Viridiplantae; phylum Streptophyta; class Magnoliopsida; order Brassicales; family Brassicaceae; genus Brassica; species Brassica rapa. The sequence continues at coordinate 7,561,517 of NC_024798.2, read as the reverse complement.
TTCAAAAGGATTTGTCCTCAAATCCATTGTACTTGTATCAAAAGGGAATAAATCAGATATAAAGGATTTAAAATTCATGGAAAATTCAGTGAATGAAAATTTTGGACATAAGCTTCCTTGGAAGTTTGAATTCGTTTCCCTCAAGTATGTCCGGTTCCATGTTCCATGAACACAAGTCCTTAGGCGTTCACCAGTGCTTGCTCTCCTTGGAAACTAGTCATGCTTATCCTATTCATTCAAAAAAACTAGAGAAATCACATCAAATCTGCGAAATAAATAATCAAAAGGTTTATCTATCACTAAGACATCAAAATCAGGATCCAAGCCATTAGGATAATCATCAAGCATGTGGGCAAGCATCAAGCAAGTAAACTGATCCCCAAAAATTGGTTGATCAATTTGAAAATTAGGCCAAGGTGTGAAACTGTTAGGAAAAGAATGAGAAAGTGCCAAATCTGAAAGCTTTTTATCATGAACGAAATCAAATTGATTCATTGGCCTAAGCAATTTTGGTTCATGCTTTTTCCTACACCAATTTGCTTTCAAAGCACAAATCATTGAAAACAACTCATGAAAAGATTTAAGCAAAACGTTTTTCAACCAATTAAAGATGTGTTTTTGCTTAGAAATTCTCGGATTCAAAACGTTTTCATGATGAGCAGATACAATCAATCCATGATCCTTACAGTGCTTTTGGTTTGGACAAGAGGTTAGCTGAGGAATCATCTTTGGTTCATTGAGGATCGCCAGTTCCAACGGTTTTCCATGTGGTGAACACTTTGCTGCCTCTTTCGGGTTTTCTTTCAATTCATCAAAATGAAAAGAAGATAGAAAACACTCAAACTCCATGGGCACGTCAATGGTAACTTGATTCCTGCTAGGACACTCAATAGATTCATCAGCACAAATAAAATTAGAAGGTTTGGAAGTACCTCCGGTTTCTTGGCTAATTGATGAAGGCTGAGCTGTCTTCGGTATAGCCGGTTTTGGTGGATGGATCATAACTTCATAATTCCATGGCCATTTCTCCTGATTTCGGTCTTTTTGGAAAGCTGAGAGATCCATCCTGAATCCTATGATCGGCTTTGGCTCATGCCGCTTCTTTCTTGGGCCTGAATCTCTTTTAGAAATCTGGTACTCTCAAATAGACGGACTGAACGACCTCTGGTTTGGAAAATTCATAACTTCTTCCTCCGTGAAGCTTTTCATGTGATTCCAAGCCTCAGTGAATCCTTGGTGAGTTGACCTTCCCGGAAAATTAGATTCACGAAAAAGACCTTTTGAATGTTGAGATATTCTCCTTGGACTGAACCCCTGTCACTGGCATCTACAAGGTAGCCGGTTTGGACAACAATGCATCTCCGAATCTCAGGCTGTTGGGAACGGTTAATGCTTTCACATCTCTGACGTTGAACATGTTTTTCCTGGACACTTGATAGACCATATATTTTACCTATTTTTAATCATGGTCTATAAGTGTTTTAAAGTGTTTTAAGATACAATTATTATGTTTTGGAGTCTATTTAGAGTATTTACAATTTCAGGGACGTTTAGGAGAAATATGGTGATTTTGGAGTCGTTTGGACCCTTTGGAAGTGCAGAGTCGCACAGATGCGTCAGATGTTTAGCTATGGATGGAGACCTTCCGACCGTTAGATTGAGCCCATGTTTTGACACAAGTTAGATATTTGAGTTAGATTTTCAATGCCACTGGTCTCAGGTCAATCAGCATCCTGTAGAAAACGTTATGCCCGTTTTACTAAAGAATGGTCAGTCTGCCTCTCGAGAGAAAGCTGCCGAGAAGAGAAAGTCACGTCGATCGATGCAGCACTCTGCACGTCGATCGATGGAGATCCCATATCGTGGGCCTTGTATATTTTTTTACTGCGTGAAGCCCAGAAGTAACCACAAATTACCAGAATGCCTTTGGACAACCATAAACCCTATTTATGTCATTTCTAAGCCATTGTTGACGGCTACGCTTTCTTTACATTTTTCTTGACTCCATTATTCTTGTTTTAGGGTTGGAGAGAAGATAAATTCTCCTTCATAGATTGATTGGAACTCCATTGATTTTATTATTGCTTTCTATTCTATTATATTATTCAGACTATGATTTGTGTTTCTTCTATCATGTCTGAGTAATTCATCTTGTTAGGTTTAGGGATTTCATGAGTTTAATGTCAAACTGATAATCAATTAGGATTGCTAGGTTATCTATAGAACTTCTACACCAGGGTGATTTGTAATACTAGGATGTGGAATAGTTTTATTCTTATGAAAGTGTGACTGATTGTTTGAACCTAGAATCATAGGACAATTGAGATGCACTAAAGTGCAGTCAATTAACGGAACCCAAATCTTGCTGGATTAGATACTTAGGCGCATATGAGAATTTGGTCTAAGAGTCTAGTTAAACATAATCGATTAGGTCGTTAACGCTTGTCTGAGGAAGTATCGATCGATGCTCAGACCATAGCATCAATCGACACTCACTTCTTGTTCGCATGCGAAAGCTGGAACAGAGACTTAGACATCTGATTAGTAATTGCATTGAGAGATGGATTACTTACTTATTAAAATCGAGTTCTAGAATGAATCTATAAGCTATTAGCATCCTTGAACTGTAGTTTTGAATCTCTTGATTGATAAATCCCTAAGTCTAGCTATTTCTCCTTACTGTTTACAACCTCAATCAATCGAACAACTGCCTTGTTCACATTGCTTTATTTACTGTTTTAATATTGATTACCTAGCTTAACATTGATTTCTATAGTCTATTGTGTGCTCCTGCTCTCTATGGATTCGATCCCTAAGTACTACAATCGAACCTCTTATTTGAGAGAGTAAGATCACTTATTAGGGTAATTTGAGTGATATCAAATTTGGCGCCATTGCCGGGGAGCAAGGATTCGCCATTAGAATTGATTAATAGGTTTAGTTTAGGTTTTATTTACTGTTATAGTTACTTACAAAATTTTTTTTTTCTTGTCTTTCAGGTACATGCCTATCAGTACCAGAAGCAGCAAAGAGGAATTACTTTACGTCTCAGATCCTACAAGATTGGAGCGTTCAATCCGCAAAGAAAGACGTTCCCCATCGATCGACAATAACACTAGTTCGTCGATCGACACTCGCCAACCACAGTCGACCGAGACACCGTCTTCATCGGCCGATACTCGCCCACCCCCATCGACCGAAGCAACTCTTCTGTCGACCGACATTTTCCACCCGACATCGATCGATGCTTTACCTCAAACATCAATTGATACTGAGCTGCGAGACATGGTTGCGAATATAATCCTTCTACGAGATGAGAACGGAGACCTGCATGACCACGAGGGTCATCTGTGTAATGCAGCAAGTCAAAAAGTAGATGCACAGGGAGCTGTAATCCTCGAACCATCTACTGCTACTGAGGACGCTAAAGTTCTTCAACCGAGAACGATGGCAGAATTGATCAGACCTAGTCAAATCTATAGCAATAGGTCTGCAATTCAACCTCCAGTAATACAAGGTGTTGATATGAAAGCCATATACTTTTCTCATGTGGCTCAGCACCCTTTTCATGGTTTTCCTCAAGAAAACCCCTTCGACCATATTGAGACACTAGAGGATTATGTGTCTGGAATACATGAGAATGAAGCAGCCACAGACTTTATCATCTGCAAGGTGTTCAAGTATTCTCTCTCTGGGAAAGCAAAAATTTGGCTGAGGCACTTACCACCAGGGTCTCTCACTACCTGGAGTGATGTCAGGACGGCGTTTCTGACTGAATTCTTTAACGAAGGAAGGGCTGATGAGATAAGGGATAAAATTTGGACATTCTCTCAGGAACCTACAAAAGCTTTCAGAAGCTCTTGTGAGAGGTTTAGGAGATACCAAAGAGACTGTCCACATCATGGTTTTACAGAGATTCAGCTGTTGAAGAGGTTCGTCAAGGGTATTGATGTACGATATCATATGATGCTGGATACTGCAAGCAAAGGAAACTTTGAGACAAGAACCCCAGAGGAAGCTAAGAGACTGATTGAGAATTTGGTGTCTAACAACAGTGCCAAAAATCTGGATATGCACAGGATAAATTCAACTGTGAAGGATGACAACAAGATCTTTGAGGCTGAGATTGGTTCCAGACATGAAGTCTCACTGGTGGAGCAAGCTATATGCCAGGATGAAGATCAGCGTGATATAGAGGAGATGAAATTTATGCTAGAGAAGCTCTTGAAAGAACAGCAGGAGATGACTGAGGATTTGAATCTGCATTTGGATTTTCTCTACAAAGAAGTGAATGGAAGATTAGAAACCTTAGATACCCATGTCAAGATGCTATACACCCAAGCTTCTCAGACTAAAGACTCTGTAAAGAAGCAAGAAGCATTTTTTCAAAAGAAAAGTACTGTTCATCGAAGTACTGTTCATCCGGTTACTGTTCATCCGGGTACTATTCACCCGACATCAATCGATACTGTTCATCCAACATTGATCGACACTGTTCACCCAACATCGATCAATATTGTTCATCCCGCGTCGATCGACACTGTTCACTCAGTTACTGTTCATCGTGGTACTGTTCATCGCGACACTATTCACACAGTTACTATTCACTACGGTACAGTTCATCGTGATACTGTTCACCAAGTTACTGTTCATCCCGTGTCCAAAAACACTGTTGATCAAGCCATTGAAGGACACCAGAGAGATTCCATCTTAGATAATGAATTGGGAGAAATACTTGAACAGGAAAAGCGGGAAGAAGATGCTTTTCTAGTCGAAAGTTCTAAGTCTGTGGAAAGTTCGTACTGGTGTCGACCGACACCAACATCTAAACATCGCTCGACATCATCGCCTGAGCGTCGACTGACACCATTAGACAAGCATCAATCGACACCACTTTTTGGATTAGACAAGACTGTCCGAATTCAGAGCCACTCCGACTTCGCCGCTCGACACCCACATCCTCCCACCCTAGTTCGCATCCAACCAAATGACGTTGATCGACAACAAGCTGAAAGAATCGATCGACAACATCACGAGAGAATCGACCGACAGGAACATGGGAGCATCGATCGACAAGAGCAGCATAGAATCGATCGATTTCCATCCACGCCATACCGAGTACGCTTGCCAAATCTTGTTGCACACCGCTTGAATGCCACTCAAAATTCATCTCAGACATCAGTTTGCTTAGGGACAACAGAGCAGATCAGTCAGCAAACTGAAGACGCAACAAAGAAAGAACACTCAACATTAGCTGAAACCTCTCTCGTTGAGATTGATCAACACCAAAGGAATGGATATGAACATGTGATGGAAGTGCAGGCAACCAAAGAAGGAGTTCAACGTGAGAAGAGAGTCAAATCTAGGAAACCCTTTATTCCCAAACACCTCAGGAGAGAAGTTAACAAAGTGGAACTTGATGGATTTCACAAGAGGGTGAAGAGGGTTCCTAAGGATATGTCTTTCGTAGATGCATACTATAAGTATAGACTTGGTAATTTCTTCAGAGAGAGCAGAGAGACATATGAGGACATTGAGCAACTATTCAACAAGGTCTGTCGTAAGCCTAAGAGGACTCTGAAGAAGGAACAAGATCCTGGAAAGTTCCTGATTCCATGCTCTATACAAAACCATGATTTGCCAAACGCCCTCTGCGATACTAGATCTGCCGTTAGTATCATGTCCATAGACACTGCTGACCTATTAGGTCTAAAGATGGAACCTTCTCAAGATAGTTTCACTTTCGTAGATAACTCCAATGCAAACTCAGCAGGCATGATCAGGAATGTTAAGGTGGAGATAGGAGACTGCACTACTCCTGTGGACTTTCATGTTTTGGAGATTAAATCAGGCAAGCCATCTTCTCTTCTTTTTGGAAGGGCCTTCATGGCTACAGTGGGAGCAGTTTGTGATCTAAAGAAGAATATGATGTGCTTGACTAACATTGATGAAGGAGTCTACTACGATCATGTGGACAAGACCAGAAGCAAGGACTTTATCTCTTGCATAGAGCTGTCTGACGATGAAGCACACACAGCTGATTCAACTCTCGAGCCAGCAAAACCAAAATCAGCATCGATCGATAATCAACCTTCGGCATCGGTCGACATGCAGCCTTCAGAGTCGATCGACACAAAACTTCCAGCATCGGTCGACACCCTCCATATATCAGAACAGGCCGTGACAGAAAAGTCTAAGTCTGGGGGAAGGACCAGGCAGAGGAAGAAGAAGAAGAGGAAAAAGAATATAGCTGCTGATTTCCTGTCACTAGTCCCTTCACAATTTCAGGAGGGAAGTCTTGAGTGTAGAGTGCACTCCAGAGGAGGTCATGAACCTTTTACCAAGGTTAGAGTGTTATGTGATTCAGAGATGAAAGATAAAGGGGAACTTTCAGCACGAACTTTCATCAACTGCATAAACAAAATGAGGAAGATGGACACTGAGACTTGTTTTAGAGCAAGTTCACATGCTAATCCAGAGTAAATCAGATCTCCCGAAGTCAAGCTAATGACTTAAAATAAGCGCTGAGTGGGAGGCAACCTACTGTTAGGTTTGTTTTAAATATGGTTTAATTTTCATTTATTACTGATTTTTCTTGTTTTCTAAGGATTTCAGGTTAAAAAAAAAATGAACAGTAACGACGACACTGTAGCAGAGGCACTGTAGCATCGAGCGATATTGTAGCAGGATTACTGTAGCAGGATCACTGTTCATCAGAAAAAAAAAATAGTTAGCAAATTGGTTTTATTAGTTATATATTACTGACTTTTAGTATTTTATCTATGTAAGGTTTTAGGAAAAGATCTCAAGAAGATGAGTTCGCACAAGAATCGACGAGTTCTGCATCAGCATCAGCCGACACTTGATCAGTGTCGATCGACAGAGCATCACAAGTATTGATCGCCACTTAATTGTGTTGATCAATACTCAAATCAATGGCAGGTATACCCGCGAGCCTTGTTAAATATCGTCCTTATGGTTTATTTTCCCACCAATCTTAAACTGTATAACACTATTCATAGTGTTGTTTAAATCTGGGGGAGGTTCTACTAATATTATGTTTGAGTTAGATATTTAGAATAGGGACCCGAATAGACGATTGCTTTGAATATCGACCGATTAGAGCATGTTGATATCGATCGACAGTACATCACCTGCGGCGACCGATGGTAACTCTTTTCCATCGATCGACACTTAATCTGGTCAGGTATATCGTTCTTACTTGTTAAATTTTGTACTTCTGCTTTTTGATTTTCACCTTACCACCGACTATGTTACACCGGGGACAGTGTAATTTAAGTCTGGGGGATTACTAACGTTTATCTACCTTTATGAATCTTATTTAAAACATTTTCAAAATTTGTTTTATTGAGTCAAGAAGGGGATGATGATCTAATTCGATTTATCCTTGTTATCTAACCACTCTTTAGCACCATTCTAGACTTACTGATTGCAAATAGTACTAAAGATACTAAAGTGGACCAACCTGTCAGCTATGACAACACTTTTTATGATTGTCTGGTAGAACCAAAGCTGATTTCCAACCTAACCTGACATCTTTTGCTTGTCTTGGGGCTTGGTATACAAAGGATCGGAATCCTCCTGCAAGTCTGGAAGGTAAAAGTCTGTACACTTTTGGTTCCCTTCTTTCTCTCTCTTTGGCATCTCAAAGATCAAAGTATAAAGAAAAGATTGAAATGATTTCCTGGAAAAGGCAGAGGGGTAGGAGTGTCTTCTATGACCCCATTATTCTAAGTCTGAAGGGAATGATCACACATTGTGGAAACGAGGCGGTAGGAGTGTCTCCAGTGATCCCATTATTCGCTACACATTGTCAAAAAGAAAAAGAAAAAAAAAATCATCATGTCAATGACATGTACAAAGATTAGCCTGAGTGGCATCAATGTTCATTGGATTTGAAACTAATAAGAGATTCAGAGAAGAGAGTAAAGGGAAGAAAGGGATCAGAAAAGACTACATGTGTATTCAGAAACTTTCTTGAGTTGAATTCATGTGTTCTTTCATCGATACTCCCAAGATAAAGCCTACACCTTTATTTTTATGCACAAATGAAATCAGTAGAGGGGATAACATACAAGATTGCAAAGTTGTTGGCTAGATGAATTTGCTGCTAAGCTAGGATATGTTATAATGTGCTTTTGTGATTAGGACTTCTTAGATGTGGGTTGCAATATTGTAGATGTGATGATTCTAAGTTTTAAATCATGTGAGTTCCTGCCATTTTCAAACCACTTTCAGAGAGACTGCATGTTGGTTTCACTTGAGGACAAGCAAAAGGGTAAGTCTGGGGGAGTTGATAGACCATATATTTTACCCATTTTTAATCATAGTCTATAAGTGTTTTAAAGTGTTTTAAGATACAATTATTATGTTTTGGAGTCTATTTAGAGTATTTACAGGTTCAGGGACGTTTAGGAGAAATATGGTGATTTTGGAGTCTTTTGGAGCCTTTGGAGGTGCAGAGTTGCACAGACGCATCAGATGTTTTTCTATGAATGGAGACCTTCCGACCGTTAGATTGAGCCCATATTTTGACACAAAATAGAGCTTTGAGTTAGCTTTCCAATGCCACCGGTCTCAGGTCAATCAGCATCCTGTACCAGACGTTATGCCCGTTTTACTGAAGAGTGGTCAGTCTGACTCGCAAGAGGAAGCTGCCGAGACGAGGAAGCCACGTCGATCGATGCAGCACTCTGCACGTCGATCGATGGAGATCTCAGATCGTGGGCCTTGTATATTTTATGACTGCGTGAAGCTCAAAAATAACCACAAATTACCGTAATGTCCTTGAACGACCAGAAACCCTATTTATGTCATTTCTAAGCCATTGTTGACGGCTACGCTTTCTTTACACTTTTCTTGACTCCATTATTCTTGTTTTAGGGTTGGAGATAAAATCAATTCTCCTTCAGAGATTGATTGGAACTCCATTGATTTTATTATTGCTTTCTATTCTATTATATTATTCAGACTATGATTTGTGTTTCTTCTATCATATATGAGTAATTCATCTTGTTAGGTTTAGGGATTTCATGAGCTTAATGTCAAACTGATAATCAATTAGGATTGCTAGGTTATCTATAGAACTTCTACACCAGGGTGATTTGTAATACTAGGATCTGGAATAGTTTTATTCATATGAAAGTGTGACTGATTGTTTGAACCTAGAATCATAGGACAATTGAGATGCACTAAAGTGCAGTCAATTAACGAACCCGAATCCTGCTGGATTAGATACTTAGGCGCATATGAGAATTTGGTCTAAGAGTCTAGTTGAACATAATCGATTAGGTCGCTAACGCTTGTCTGAGGAAGTATCGATCGATGCTCAGACCATAGCATCGATCGACACTCACTTCTTGTTCGCATGCGAAAGCTGGAACAGAGACTTAGACATCTGATTAGTAATTGCATTGAGAGATGGATTACTTAATTATTAAAATCGAGTTCTAGAATGAATCTATAAGCTATTAGCATCCTTGAATTGTAGTTTTGAATCTCTTGATTGATAAATCCCTAGGTCTAGCTATTTCTCCTTACTGTTTACAACCTCAATCAATCGAACAACTGCCTTGTTCACATTGCTTTATTTACTGTTTTAATATTGATTACCTAGCTTAACCTTGATTTCTATAGTCTATTGTGTGTCCCTGCTCTCTGTGGATTCGATCCCTAAGTACTACAATCGAACATCTTATTTGAGAGAGGAAGATCACTTATTAGGGTAATTTGAGTGATATCAACACTCAAAACAGAAAAGTGCTCTTGAAGTTCAGAAGACAAAGGGGCAGGAGTTGTGTCAGGATCAAAGCAAAGATAGCTCTTCATGATGATGGAGATGATGCTTGTTGCTTCCTCATCAAAGACTGGACCAGGTTTTTCCTCCTCATCAAAGATAGGATCTGGATCATCATCCAAGGGTTTTCTAGTGTCAAGTCGTGGTCTTTGATGTGGATAGTCCAGTGGCTCTTCCTCAAAAATCTGTGGAAACAAAACAAGATTACTCGGATGCTCCGGTTGCAAAACGATTAGTTCTACAATAGCCTGTTCATCATCATTCATAAAATCAGATTCAAGAGAAAGAAGATCACAGTTTTTCTCACAAATAATCAAGCTTTCAATTGGTTCTTCATCATATTCAACAAAAGTAGGTAAAGAATCTGAAAAAAATTTCAACTCCTCAACATGGGTTTCAGATTTACCTTTGGATTTCTTGCTGATGAATAAGGATGGCTCAACTACAGGTGCACGTGTGGATGTGCTCTTCTTTTGGTTCTTGCTGATGTCCTTGAGGGCTTGTGGGAACCGAAATTCGCACTATCAATTTCCGTTTAAATTAGGAAAGTAGGAGAACCCTAGTTTCCCAGAGGTCCCGGATATCTGCTAATACCACACGCCAAGCAATCAGAACATGAACCGAGAACAATAATAAAATAAAAAATCGAAAAAGAGAGCAAGATAGTTCTTATTCTGAATCTGCGTATGAGCGTTTACAACAAGGTAAGTGCATGGGTTACGAGAGCTGTCGGCGAGATTCCTAGTTCTAAAAACCCTAAGACGGCAAAAACCTAATTGAGTTGCAGCTCCAATAACAAAAACGGAAAATTGTCTAAAATCGCTATAAGTGCTAAGTTTGCTGTGAAAAGTTCTCTCCTTGTGCCTCTCGCCTAGGAGTACTTATATATTCGCTCCTAAGTCGGTCTACATTTTTTCCCTTCTGCCCTTAAGTCGTCATAGCTTAAAAATAGAGATATTCCATTTTCCCAATCTTCGTGATTATCTTCGGAAACTTCGGATTTATCCGCGGAGACATGACATTTATCTTTCCTTACAAACCAAGCATAAACCGTGATATGGCATATGGGCTTTTGGTTTAAAAAATCGCAAGTGGGCTTCGAGTTTCGTCTTAGGTCTCTTTGGGCCATCTTTGACTCGAAATGTTCATTACGATTTCTTCGTTAAAAACGAACTTTCCGCAGTTTTTATCGTGAAGTTTGATTGACGACTCTGAATGACAAAAAACATGAAATGGTTTAGCCACGGTTTTTGCGAGATAACATTAAAGAGTAGACGAGAATGCATGAATTCATATCGTATCGGTTTTAAGAGAGCTCAGTCGCTACGTAACGATCGAACCGTACTCGTACTCAGTCGCTTCGTAGCGACCAAGCTTGGCTTCAAGCTCGGTCCCTACGCAGCGACCGAGCTTGGCTCGAGCTTGGTCGCTACGTAGCGACCGAGCCGTACGCGTGCTCAGATTCAAGAGAAGGAAGATCACAATTTTTCTCACAAGAAAACAAGCTTTCAATAGGTTCTTCATCATATTCATCAAAGGTAGGTAAAGAATCTGAAAAATCTTTCAACTCCTCATCATTGGTTTCAGATTTACTTTTGGATTTCTTGCTGATGAATAAGGATGGCTCAGCTACAGGTGCATGTGTGGATGTGCTCTTCTTATGGCTTTTGCTGATGTCTTTGAGGGCTTTCATCATTCCCTTCTCAAAGTTGTCACAGATTTCTTGGACATCAAAATGAAGTAATCGCCTTTTTGGATAAGCCACATCTCTTGTCGTTTTTATATGATCCTTGCACCTTACGTCTAGCCATTCCTGCACACTAACAAACTCATCAAAATTATTCGAAGAATATTTAAATGGAGGTTGAGAGAAAGTTTGTCGCGGGGATTTTATCTTAACCTGAAAATCTCAACACAAAAGTTAGGAAATAAAACCTCACACTCTCAACTGTTTAATCTCACCCACTCAAGTGTTTCTCTCAGATTTTATGGTAATCACACAAGCTTTTTCGATCAAGGAATCCCAATGGGTAGATCCAAGCAAACAAAAGGTGTTTAAGATAGAGAGAAAAGAGATTTAACTTTTTGGAATCTGCCTTAACCACCTCAAAGGCTGGATTTCTCCTCAGCCAGCATGCTTTCTCTTCCACCACCAATCGCCAAATGAAACTTTCGATTTCTTTTTTTGTTTTCTCTTTTTTTTTTTTTTTGGTAGATCTTTCTTTCTTTTTTGTATATGGTGGATGGTAATGAGGGGCCCAGATTTAAGAAAGGTAGAAGAAGAAGTGTATATAAGAATGCTAATTTAACCTTTCATTCGGAGACCAGAACTGTAAGGTTGTCATTCATTATTCCAGTGATCGTCGTAGAAACTTGAGCTAATGCCTCTTCAATGTTTTCTGGATTTGATGATTCAAAGATCTGCTTAAAGTAGCTAGTAGCAATGGTTACTAATCCTTTTTCATCTTCAACTAAATTTCTATTTGTATCTAGGAATTGTGTGATTTTATTACATTAAAGGAACAAAAGATCCAAAAAACATTGAAAATAGATGGAACTGTGAGCTATAACGCATAAATCTTTGGCTTTGATTGGTAACTATGCTGAATGGCGGAATGGAGTGTGAAATGCGATTCCGCAAGTATTTTACCAATCAACAAAATGTTGCGGAATGAAGAAAAAACGCAAAAACGCAAGTTTGCGTTTTCGCTGACAAAAATATAAAAAAAATTTTATTAAGCGAAAAAGTGAGTTTTAGTGGATTACGGTGGAAAAATTTACAAAATTAGTATTTCATATTATTAAATTATATGCTAATACTATATTAAAATTTAAAATACACATCAATAATTTTTTAATGATAAATAGTTATATTGTAAATAAAGTTCTATTATAATTTATATATTATAACATGTCAATCTATTGTTAAAACGTATTGAAAAATAAGCTAGATATTTATAATAAGAACTAAAATATTTTCAATAAATTTTAGTTGTTTTCACATTTGTAATCATTAGTTTAATTATTGCTATTTGTTTTATTGTTATAACAAATTAAAAACCATATAAAATAGTTTAATCAATTTAATATATATTCCACCATACCGCAAATTTTAAATTTTTCCGCGATTTAATTAATTTTTTTCGCAGCTTAACTATTATTTCCGCGATTGCGTGATTAAGCAATGGTTACTAATAGGAAACCATATAAAATAGCCTTTGTCTTGCCACCTGATACAACGCTTTTGTTTTTATTTTGTCTACAAATGTAAAATTTGTATATAAATATATGTAAAATGATTAAAATTAATTCTTGATTAATTACTGATTAAGTGATTAGTCTGTAATTTTTCTTTTTTAATTATTAAGTTCATGCCAACCAATTCACGCGTATCGCAATCTACAAAAATGGAATGTCTCAATAACGAAAAAACGCAAGAAAATGAATTTGTATCAACAAATTTTTTTGTTTGAATCCTGTAGTTTCAAATAAAAGTCGAAATTCGCTAAAATTTCTCAGCAAAATGAATCATTCACTTGGTTTATTTAACTTAATTTTTGTCTCATTTATAATTGAAAATAAAAAATAAAAAATACAGAGAAAAAACATACCTCCACAACCTGGGTCCCCCACCTCGAGAAGTGTCTTTATCTACACTTTTTGTATTTTGTTTCCTCTCTCCCCCACCATTCTTTCTCTGCTGCTCCTTCTCCTTCCATTGTTCCTAAGAAAACCCTTTTCATGTCTTCCTCCTCTTCAGCTTCCGACAACGGTAATTCCAGCGGTGGTCTCAGCTCCGTCGCCGGTAGAAGTGGCGGCGTTTTCGAGGCCCCATCTCCATCTCGCCCTCGCCACAGTGCCAACGACGTCTGGCCAGAACCTTTCCTCGAATCTCTTGCCGTTCAAGTTGCCGTTGACGCTTCCTTCTCTACTAGCCCTGTCGACGCAGCACCTGCTCTTGCCAGCGTTTTCCGGGTCAGTTATTTATAATAGTTTCGTAACGTTCTAGATACGTGTATATTCGTTTTATAGAGTAGATCTTACTCGACGAACATGACACTATCAGAATCGTTTATCATGTATAAGCTAGCAAAATTAGCCACATAGATCTAACAAAGACAAAACGAAGTCAAAATCAGGGGAGGTATACAATCTCGGTCTAGTCAAATGTACTGCTTGTTTCATTTTGTACTTTAGGTGTTGATTCTATAGGCTTAGATTTGTTTTTGAATATATTTCTATGGTATCATTGAATATATCCAGTTTAAAATTTTCCCGATACTATATCACAAAATCATAATGTATTTTTTTTATCAACATCATAAACTCATAATTAAATGATACTAGAAGTTATATCGAGTGGAATTATGAAGAGACAAAAAATAACTGACCTTTGGAAAGGTAACCGCCCTTTCTGTGTTTCTATGATGGGTCCAAGTCCAACTTTTTTGTCTAACAAGACGACATTAACTTGATGTCTCTTTCACATATCATATGGTTTTGGGACTATTTTCTTTTTTCGTTTTAGAAACTTTTTGTCTTCCATTTACCCAATAAGTTTATTTCTTTTATTCTTTGTTCACTCGGAAACTTTTGATACCTTTTAATGTCTATTTCTGGATCCACAACGAACGTACAACCCTTCGGCCCCCAATTTCGTTTTGTATCTTTGAGAAATCGGACATGTAAATTCTAATATTAATACTAGGGCAGAAAATAAGTTTTTTTTTTTACTTGTTGCCTTTAAGATCTTCCTTTCTTGGCATGATGAAATTATAATTTTAATAAGAAAAATTCACTTTTTGACTGAAAAGTCCTTCGGATAATAATTAATTTAAACACTTTCTTGACTCGAAAATATCGACAATTAGGCACAGTCTTTAGTCCAATGGCAGATACATTTAATAGTTCTTTTAATCTATTTATAACGGTATTTATCTTTCGAAAATCTAAAAATCAAATCTTAGAGAGTGACGTCTCAAGATAGACTCGTAAAACTAGAAAATGTCGTAGAACATCTTCAAGCAAAAAAAAATATTTAAGAACATCTAAAAGATAATGGCGAAAAAACCTACAAGTAAGGTCCTGTCTTTTTTGCTTTGCCAATGTTAAGTCATATATTATTATTGCCACATTTAGGTTATTAGATAAATACACAGTCTGCAACAAAAAAAAAAGTATACATGATTTATGTATTCTCTTAGCCGTGTACATGGTCTTCTTTTCTATTAACTATGTCAAAATGAAATTGCAGCTTTTTTGTATATCATATATATATATATATATACATACATATAATGTTTAGTTTTTTTCTCATATCTAGTAACGAGGAATAACATAGGAGTACATATGTGCATTTTTTGCGTCCTGCTTTTGTTAATTTTTTCCTGTCAATATTATGATCCAGTGAGTAATGCATGCAGTGCTTCTGACAACTCATTCGCTTTTTCGTATATCTCTCTATATGTGAATATCTATTAACTCCATGGTATTTTTATAATATATTAAACTTTCAAATTTGCAATTAAATATCTTATTAGAAACTCCAGTGTGGTTACAGCATAACCCTTTTGTCAGAGATTTAAGGGTATAAATAGAGTTTTCATCGTTGGTTTTCACTTTGAAATTGATCATGGATTCATCTTTTCCATCGAAGTGGGTTTATCTTTTGTTTTTTTCCCTAACATTCTCAGTCAAAAGAGACGACAGTATGGGCACTACATATGCCAAAAAGCACATGGAACCCAATGTTATGGGTCTCTTAGAGCACGTGGTGTCTCTAGATTATATTGTGTTCTTTACATTTGAACACTAGGCTCTGGTTGTTAACATTACTTATTCTCGTAATTATTGAAATTTTACTTCTTCCAAAACAAATATTGATTCTTTAGAATGAAAATTGTAATATAAATTATATAAAAAGTTTCATTGTATTTTATATATTATTAAGTCTATCATAAAAATAACAGTTAATAATAATTAAACTAATTATTACCAGAAAAATAAATATCTTAGAAACAAGGTATAATATTTCCTTTCAGTTCTTATATAGATATATCTTTTTTTGTTTACATAGATATATCTTAGATCATGTTTTCACTGAGTTTTCATAGACAGTTTTCTAAGTACTAGAATGAATTTTATTGTATATGGTAAATGTGATCATGCCCTAGATTATTGTATCGTGGTCTTAACTGCTAAATGTTAACCTATAGCTTAGCTTGATGTATTATCGTTTCAAAAATGAGTTTCTAGAGCGGAAGGATGAAGTTAAATACAATGCTTTGCGTTGATGAAGAATAAGATACACGCTAAATTAAGTATACTATATACATATGTAAATGTAGAAAATGTAGATACACGATATATTATGTATAGTATACTATATACATACGTAAATGTGGAGAATGTAGGTCCACGGATTCTCGGAGAGAGAGAATCGTGTGTTACAACACATCAAGTATATAAGTGTAAAATTTATGTATTTATGGGAAGCTCTACTTTTAACAAAACAGGCTTAAAGCTATCCTTTCTTGGAAATGAAAGAGAGAAGGGCATGCTTGTTGGCAAAGTCGTAATCTCATGTTCAGCTTCAATCTGTTACTTCCTCTCGTTTTTTTTTGTTTGACAACTTCTCATTTAATATCTTCATCTGTCCACTAATAAATTTACCTCACAATACAGACAAAAGCACCTAAAAAAACCATAACGTTTTTTTTAGGTGGGGAGGTATTAATATCACATTGATTTGCTTTTTCTTTTGACTTGCGAGTAGGGCTTCTCTCGTTATTCCCTTTACTAGGGCCTCTGTTGCTAAATCTGTAACTTGCAGAGATTGATTAGTCGCATCAAATGAACATATACATTACTAACATTCTCGTAATAAATAATTTTTTAAACAATGAGTTGTATTTTCAATAAGACATATTTACGCAGAGCTTGTGTCTGAGTCTGTCGTTGTCTTTCCATCATCCTCCTAGTCCCTATAGAGTTTTTCATGCTTCGTTGCAGGCCTACTTATTTAATTTGAACTAGAGGCTATATCTTCTTTCTATGTTTAATTTTTCCCTCGTCATTTTTTGTATTTAACCACTCTTCCTAGTCTTTAATTTGACTAAGTTGGAATAGCTTCAATTTACTAATATTTGTTTTTATTTATTAATGTTAAGTTATGTACCAACAAAATTTTATCACAATAATATCCATTCTAAACTTATATATATTCATGTAAATATAGGATTGCAGATTAACTATATAGTTTGCTAGTAATATCAGTTCAGCTCTGCAATTTAGGCGTAATTAATTCACTGTATATAAATACTCTCCCTTATGTGACATTGAATTATGAAGCTGATACTAACGCTCTCTATATTTCACTAATATTTGTCATTATAGGTCTGCACAATGTGGCAGGCTGTTTCTCGTTCCGACCATCTGTGGCAACTCCTATCTCGCCAAGTTTGGGCAAGAACACGTTTAATGCACGACACATGGCGAGATGAGTTCATCTACCGACATCGGACGGCTAGGAACTTCCAGACGCGTTCGTACGTACACGTCACACTCAATTTTGATCCGTCTGACGTGGACGAACCGGATAGTCTCTCTTGCCGCTGTCTCAGACTCTCTGATCTCTATTTAGCTGCGGGTTTCGCCGACGGAACAGTTCGTCTCTTTCTCTTGAACAGCCGTCTCCACGTCAGGACGCTACGTCCGCCTCCACGAGACCGGTTTGGACGATTTTCCCGAGCAGTCTCGGGCATTGTTATCTCAGATTCGAGATTGGTTTTCGCCACGATGGACGGAGACATCCACGTGGCGGAAATTAACGGCGTGGGTAGTCACACGCGCACAGCTTTCGTTGGAGATATTGTTAACGACGGCGCGTTAGTGGATTTCACGGGCTGTGGACGCTACTGGGTCGGACTTTTTGCTGGTGTTCCGGGTCGGGCTTTTCACATTTGGGATTGTATCAACGAAGAAACAACATTCGTTGGTGGTTCGCTCACCGATCCAGAAGCTGTTATGGGATGGCACACGTTAACGGAGCTAACGATGTCTCTTGGCCGGCTTCGAATCTCCGGTGGAGAAACAGCAGTGGCGTGTACAGGATGGAGAATCATGGTGATCGATCTGAGAAACCAAGGAGTGATCATCGGGGAGGACGAGGAGCAACGGAGAGGACTTATAGTGACGGGTTTTGATGCTAACGATCAGGCGTACGTTAGAATGGATAGTAGGGGTAACGCTATTGTGCGCAGAGTGAGGACGCAAGAAACTGTTTGTGAATTCCGTGTGAGTAGAGCGGCGCAGAGAAGAGTGATGGGCTGTGTTAATAGACTGCACGCCTTAATGTGCGCAGGAGGTGTGATGCGCGTGTGGGACGTACAGAGAGGAGGAGAATATCTTTACAGTTTTAGAGAGAGAGTAGGAGAAGTTGATGCTATCGTTGCCAACGATAGACATGTGGCCGTTGCTTCATCTTCATCAACGGCTGTGAGTACTATACATCTGTGGGATTTCGGTGCACTGTAGAGTTCCAGATTATAACGTGTGGTTGATTAATTAAAAGGAGAAAAGGAACCATTTTCTCTGAAAAAGCGAAGCCCTAAACCTAGGTGTATATGTAGGGTTTCTGAATTATAATTTAATTTGGAAAGTGACGGATTGGAGATGGTGACATGAGGGTGAGATTCACAAGGGAGATTGAATATCTTCTACAGAGTTTGACCAAAAGTATGTTACTGTTTTTGTCTAAAACCAAACAAAATGGACTTTTTCTTATCGCTTTTTCTGACGTTTAGGGTTCTCATATCAATTCTGACGCTGTACGAGATGTTATTCATTTTCCATTTCTGTTTTTATTTTTGTGGTTCTGTATAATTATTTGAAAGTGTTAAAACTTTATCTAGAAAAATATTTCACACGCGGTGTAGACAGAAGCAAGACCAAAACTGTAGAAGGGTTTAAAAGTGAATCATGAGATCAAGTGGAGTTTTGGCTGTTTATTAAATGCTAAGAGCATCTCCTAACACTACTGTAAAATTGAGTTGATTATGTAGTTGTGAATAAATAAAAAAAATATAATTGCATATATAGAGTAATGATTTTTTGTTTGTTCACAATGGTATAATTCACAACGGTATAATTCACGTTATTTTACCATAAATTTTGTAGTAGAGTTGGAAATGCTCTAAGAATAACAACTATTATTATTAAACTTTTTTATAAGAATTTTGATTTTGATTATTATTTTTATCATTATTAGTGTCAATTTCTAAGTTGCCTTCTTCCAGATCACATAAATTGGATTACATGGAATATGAAATATAAGAGAGTTGATGATGCAACTGTTCAGTTCTTATTGTTAGAATTTGTCCATTTGTATCTGTGCCCAAGTAAAATGTTCAAAATGACTGTCAAGCTAATATAGCCATAAAATTTTATGAACTTTTATACACAGATATTGCAATCTACTTACTATATATACAAGTAATTTAAAGATTTTTCTTTCAATCTCAGATACGCAGTAAAACCATTTAGTTAATTAATCTCTGTGTATTTATACTCTTAACTCAATTGTTTTGTAGAATTATGATACAGACAACAAATTTTTATCTTATATGAGTGTCTTTTTTTTTTCTTTTTTTTTGAACGCCATCTTATATGAGTGTCTATAACAAGAGATTTTTATAATCAATTTTGGATACGTCATAAGGTAGTTATCTCATTTTTCATTTTATTTAATCTGCCTTTTACAAAATTCATAATAGAATGTTTGACATTTGAAAGTGAGGGCTGAAATTAAGTATTTTCCAATGTTTTTATGGGCTAACAATGTTTTTGATATTGGATCCAAAATTATAAAGTCACTAGGACAATTCTCTTAAAACACGCTAAAATAGTTTTTTAACCGATATAATACATAAGAAAAAATGACATAAATACATTTTATTAACTAGATAAAAAATTTTATATCCAAATTTTATATATATATATATATATTATAATAATTATTTATAATTATTTAAATAAATAATAAATATAAAAATAACTTTTATTATTAATTTGGATTAATACGTTTTTGAATTAGAACTTTTTATATTTTTCAGTTATTTTTCAAAATTTTATCTTGAAATCCAAAATTATTTTTAAAAATATTTTAAAAAAATTTGTTAAAAATTTATTTAAAAAGAAAAAATATAAAACACACTATCCAAAGTCCTATCCCTAAAATCTAAACCATTACTTTAGATTATTTAATCCTAACAGTATAAATATCTATTTATCTATATAATGAAACATGTGGGTCATTTTGACTTTTGTATGCTATATCTATGATAAAACTTTTTTAGTGTCATCTTAAAAAAAATCTCAAGTCACTGTTATATTTAGAGTTTTAATTTGTCATATTAGTATTTATAGAATTGATTCATAAAATACGACATAGTTAAAGTCAATTCTATAAATTTTGAATCAAGTAAAACAAAAAATATGAAATTTGGTTTTCGTATGAAATGTGGGCATATTGGAAAGCTATGTTCATCCTGAGGATATACCTCTCATAAGGAGTTTGGCCATAAGCTCAACTCACCGTCGTGATACGTTCTGCTGGAACTTTACAAGGAATGGCCAATACACGGTCAAATCGGGATATTGGGTGGCTCAGAATTTATTAAAGTCGACGGAGGAAGAGGAAGTTCTGTAGCCAAGTATCACAAAGCTCCAAGCTTTTGCGTGGAAATTGAAGGCTCCTACGAAGATATGTCATCTTATATGGCAGTTGTTAACTGGTCATGTGGCAGTTACGAGGAACTTAATTAGACGTAATATGAGGTGTGACAATTATTGCCCAAGATGTGGAGAAGTGGAAGAGACCGTCACACATGCCATCTTTGAATGCCCACCAGCCCTTCAAGTGTGGTCTTTATCAGCAACTCCGACATGCCCAAATATTTTCCCGGTTTCGAGCGTCTACACGAATATGGATTACCTATTTTGGAGAAAGAATGGTATCATTGAGCCAGAACAAGATAGGGATCCTTATCCCTGGATAATATGGTACATTTGGAAGGCCAGGAATGAAAAACTCTTTAGGGGAATAGACAGAGATCCTTTGGACCTACTTAGACATGCAGAGAGTGAATGTCAAGCCTGGTTTGATGCTAATGAAGTGGTACAAACGGTGGCACTAGATAACATAAATGAGGAACCTCAAGTCGTAAGCTTGAGGAATATCTGCTTGTTAGATGGATCTTGGACGTCTTCTGCCGTCTTTAGTGGATGCGGATGGGCATGGATGGATAGTTCTGGGAACACTCAGCTTATGGGGACAAGGAACTTCCCACGACGCGAATCAGCCTTACACTCGGAAGTAGAAGCACTGCGGTGGGCGATGGAGAATATGCTGCAACATTCGACCTGCCAGAGCTTTGGGACAGACTGTAAGGACTTAATTGCAATGGTGAAGGATCCTCAGGCGTGGCCAAGCTTTTCGACGGAATTGGAGAGGATAGAGACGCTACAAATATGCTTCCCGGAATTCAACATCATTCACGTTCCACGGGCGCACAATCAGATTGCAGATTTCTTGGCTAAGACCGCTAGATCTTTTCATAGGGAGTTACATTTTATTGGTTGTTCTATTCCGGTTTGGTTACCCAGACCACCTCAAGTTTGAGTAATAGAACGACCTTTTGACGTCAAAAAAAAAAAAAAAAAAGAAAACGAAATTCAACTCAAAGCAAGAAAGAAACGCTGAATACGAGAAAATGCTAGATAAATGAAAAATCTCATAGATTCAAAAAAAAAAACATTTGACCCTTATCTTTACCTTCATTCACCATCAATTGAAGCCTAAGATTTTGAAATACATGTCATAAGATGAGGTGGAATCTCAAATCTCTAAATCTCTAGAAACACAATAATTATAAAAAAATAATTTTTTCTTTATTAGTTTTATTAAACTACTCAAAACAAAAACTCTCGATACTTTTCTTAGATCATATTCATTCTTATGAAACACTTCTCGATACGATCTCTATTTATATGAAATACAATTTTTTTTTAACATGTTGGATATGAAAAACACAAACATAATCTAATAGAAAACTTCATTTTCCTATTCTAGATTTCTTTATTGTGTTTATCTTTTAACTTATTAAACATCTAATAATATGTTAAGTTTCCACAAACTTGAAATTATCCAACATTCACTTCCTTAATTCCAACTTGAACTAGGAAAATCAATTTATTGAACTCTAATTAAGCTCCTCATTTGCTTGAACTTAATCCTTGTTAATGCCTTGGTAAGGATGTCAGCCTTCTGCTCAACACCCGGCACATGCTCCCCTTCGATTTGCTCATTCTCCACACACTCACGAATGAAATGATATCTTGAGAGTAAGTGCTTACTCCTTCCATGGAAAACTGGATTCTTAGTTAGAGGTTGATTTGTTGTCTATCATAAGCTTGACCTTCTAACTTTCTTCACTTAGTATCTCACATAACAACTCCTTGATCCATATAGCTTGCTTCGTTGTTTCTATTGCTGCCATGAACTCTGCCTTGCATGATGACACTACAACCGCCTGCTGCTTCTGCGACATCCAAGTAACCAGTGATGACCCGTAATAGAATGCATGTGCTGACGTGCTCCTCCCATCATCGACATCAATGTTGTGATTGTTGTCACTATAACCAACGACGCTCCTTGACACATCTATCTTGAAGAACAGACCGAAGTTTGTTGTTCCTCCCACATACCGCAGTATGTGCTTGATGGCGTGTCCGTGAGAGTCTCTCGGATTGTGCATTTATCTGCTAAGAACGCCAACTGCGTAACACAAGTTGGGTCTTGTATGAAGTAGATACCTCAAACATCCTATGATTCTTCTGAACTCTGTAGCATCTATCTTTAGTTCATCTTCAGCTTTTGAAATCTTCAAGTTCGCTTCCATTGGAACTTGAGTCGCATTACACGCTTCCATCTTTGTGTCACACATTATTTCTTGAGCATACTTTTTTTTGTTTTATCCTGATTCCGTATGCTCCTTTATTCACTTCTATGCCAGTGTAGTACATTAGCTTACCATGATCTGACATCTCGAACTTCTTAGACATCTCTTCTTTGAATTGTTTAATCATCTTAAGCAAAGTTCCCGTCACAAATAGATCATAAACGTATATGGCTAATAGCAAGAAGTCTCTTCTTTCATTCTTGCGGTACACTGATGGTTCTTTCATGCACTTCTTAAATCTCATCTCCTTCATACCCTGATCGAGTTTTACATTCTAAGTTCTTGGTGTGTGGCGTCACACATACAACGCCGGGTGTAATACATAAACTCGATCCTCTTCTCCTTTCTTTTCAAAACCCTCGGGTTGAGTTACATACACTAACGCCTTTAGATTTATATTCAAAAAAGCGGTCTTCACGTCCATGTGATGTATCTACCAACCGTTTGTTTCTGCGAGAGCTATTACATAAGCTTTGAGGAGACCAACACAATGCCATATTGGTTATAAGTCAATCTTAATATATGATGGCTAATGTCCACCACAAAAAAACATGGCTTGTTTTCTAATCCACATAGGAGTTGTTCTTCCCAGAAATGTCAATGTTACGGTTGCAGCGATAAAAAAAACAATGAACCATTCAGTTTGTGGATCCGTGTCCTGCCGGGTTTAAGTGGGGTATCAATTTCCAGCCTCCAAATTCTTTCCCCGGTGCTGATCTTGCTAAAGTTCCCGGTTACAATATATACAAAATATCACAACATATTTATAGTTAAATAAATCATTTGCAAATAACTAATATTCTCACAATATTCTCTTAAAAGTATCGTAGGATCCTAATATGTATAAATAACAACTCACCGGCCGATGCATCGACACCTACAAACAAATAAGAGCATTAACTCGACCGTCCATCGTTAATTGACATGAACAGATGCAGCTATGGGCCATCCACACCTACTTTCTCAGCCGTGGGCCCCAGCCCGTTCCAATAGTCGGTCCGTTAATTTTTCTTCGGTATGAAAAGTCTTGTTTACTGACCCTGCAAACACCACCCGACCTTTCTCCGTGTTTTGGCCTCACTCGCACGGTATCGCGAATCACTTCCTGATAGGTCACCCATCCTTCCACTACTTCAGCCCAAGCACACTTAACTTCAAAGTTCTAAACAGATGTGTGACGAAAAAGGAAGTCAACTTTGGTGACATAGGTAGCCAAATCAATTCTCTTAAGCCTTTCCATATATCACAATTCGGGATGTTACAATTCACCCCCTCTCAAAGAACACAATGTCCTCGTTACGCCCACGACAGGTCTCAAGACGCCTTTCGGGTCAGAACCGAGATGGCTAACCAGCTCTGATACCACTTGTAATGCCCCGACCGCCCACATCTACTGTGCCACACACGTCCGCTCTCTCGGCCCGTGGGCCCCATCTTATTCCTACGATCGGTCCGTTAATTTTTCTAAGGCCCGAAAGTCTTGTTTACTGACCTTGCAATCACCGCCCGACCTTTCCGCGTATTTTGGCCTCACTCGCACGGTATCGTGAATCAATTCCCGATAGGTCACCCATCCTTTCACTACTCCAGCCCAAACACACTTAACTCTGGAGTTCTAAACATATATGTGACAAAAAAGGTAAGTCAACTTTGGTGACATAGGTAGCCAAATCAATTCTCTTAAACTTTTCCATATATCACAATTCGGGATGTTACAATTCATCCCCTCTCAAAGAACGCAACATCCTCGTTGTGCCCCACGACATGTCTCAAGACGCCTTTCAGGTCAGAACCGAGATGGTTAACCAGCTCTGATACCACTTGTAATGCCCTGACCGCCCATGGCGAATGGGCCATCCACGTCCGCTCTCTCGGCCCGTGGGCCCCATCTCGTTCCAGCGGTCGGTCCATTAATTTTTCTAAGGCCCAAAAGTCTTGTTTACTGACCCTGCAATCACCACCCGACTTTTCCCCTTATTTTGGCCTCACTCGCACGGTATCGCGAATCACTTTCCGATAGGTCACCCATCCTTTCACTAATACTACAGCCCAAACACGCTTAATTTTGGAGTTCGAAACGAATGTATGACAGAAAAAGTAACTCAACTTTGGTGATATAGGTAGTCAAATCAATTCTCTTAAACTTCGGGATGTTACAATTACATTCCTGAAAAATATGAAACCCTTTAAAACTAGGTGGCGTATTCTGGTTTTTTTCTCGGCGTATTAAAGTTAAGTTATTTTGTAACCATTTCCAAATTCAACTATCTCAAAATCACCACTTTTTCTAGAGAAAGAATAGGAATATTGAGCTACATCCAAGAATTTTCATCCTCTTTTCTCACCTTTTTGTGAAGAACCCAGTCTTGTTGGCATATGTCTTATATCTAGTAGCTATCTTCGGTATAACATCTCTTCTAATCAACTCAAGCGTCTGAATAAAGGGCTTCTTCCTCTCTAATTTCAAAGTTATATTGAAAGACTCAGTGAAGTTATATGTATCATAAATTATAAAATAAATTAGTATAAAATAGATAATCCAATTAAAATAACAATAAAGATCATATCTTTTTACCAATTAGAACGTGTGCTTTAAGATTTTCATTTCCAATATCTTCATAACTCGTGAAAGTTAGGAAGTTATTATCGGAACGGAGATCCAAGCGTGTTATTAAAGTTTTAATTATGATAGACATATTGTATACTTGGTTTGTTGGTCGATATTGGCCATAATTTGGGATATTTAGAAATTTTCTATCTTACGCCGTTCTTCAGTAGATTGATTGCATTGGACACAAAGCATATGATTTTTCATGCAAGAGGCATGGATTTAACACCCTACACTTATATCAGAAAATTTAATTAGTAGGATAAAAATACTGAAAGAGTGCTTACAGTTTCATCGACTAGAATCAACTCTAGAGAAGCTCCGTTCCGATAATAACTTCCTAACTTTCGCGAGTTATGAAGATATCGGAAATGGAAATCTTAAAGCACACGTTCTAATTGGTAAAAAGAGATGATCTTTATTGTTATTTTAATTGGATTATCTATTTTATACTAATTTATTTTATAATTTATGATACATATAACTTCACTGAGTCTTTCAACATAACTTTGAAATTAGAGAGGAAGAAGTGTTTTATTCAGATGCTTGAGTTGATTAGAAGGGATGTTATACAGAAGATAGCTACTAGATATAAGACATCTGCCAACAAGACTGGACTCTTCACAAAAAGGCAATAAAAGAGGTTGAAAATTCTTGGATGTAGCTCAATAATGCTATTCTTTCTCTAGAACAAGTGGTGATTTTGAGATAGTTGAATTTGGAAATGGTTACAAAGTGAGCTTGCGTTCTCGACGCTGTGCTTGTAGGAAATGGGACTGGTTTGAAATTCGATGTCGCCATGCCGTATATGCTATCTGTGAGAATGGTATGGAGGTTGATGATTAAATTTCAGCATGTTATCTGACATCAAAGTGGAAAGGTTTGTATATGGATGGGTTACGTCCAAAATCTGGAAAGTTTCTGGTGCAGAACGTATTGAAACACCTCCTTACTGAAGACCTCATGGAAGACCAAAAGGTAAAGAAGGGATTAACGGAGTGCATGAATCTCCCAAGAGAAACCAGATGAAAGTAGGTCATTAAGGAAGAATATGTCATTGTGGTCTATGTGGTGGTGAAGGCTACAACTCTAGGAAATGCCCTCGACTCCTCATGAAGTACATTTTCATAGCATAGTTATGTTTTTTTTTTGTTGTCTTTGTTGTCATTGATAAACTTGATTTGGGTGCAGCCTGAAGAGAACATACCCAAGTGTAGGAGTTTCAACATGAAAGGACATTCTCAGGAACAAGAAGCACATGATGTCTCCTCAACTGCTCCACCTACAATACAAACTTGATGGGTCTCGTCTATTAGGATGTCTTTTTGGATGTATGAAAGTTGATATTTCTCAGCTATATCCTGTTGGTCTTCGGATATGTTTTTTTTTTTCTGGAAATTTCTGTGACATAATACTTTTAATGTATGACTAATCACTAATATCTATGACAAATCGACTATTTTGGAAGTTAATCCAATGAGATAAAACTACAGTTTGAATAAAATATAAGTGTGATCGAATTTTTTGAATGATGAAGTCAAACATATTTTACATATTCTGCTGACCAAACACATATGATGTTCAAATCATTACAAAGCTACGAATAGGACAACATTCACATGCTAAGCATTACAATAATATTTTCTTCATAGCTAAAGAAAATTATTAATGATGTCTTCATCTGCCTCTTTTTTTTTGACTAAATCACTGCAAAGTTCCAAAATTATCTTCTTCAATTGATCAATAGTCATGTTCTTCTCGTGAATCTCATCTATAGCTTCAATCAAATCTTTCTTTGCCATCCGTACGTATGCATCATCCTCATCAAACCATTAAATGAATTTACATTTACCTCCTCACTAGCACAACAAAAAAATTAACAACATATGAAGGGACTACAAATCAATAAATAGAGAAATCACAATTTTTGTACCTTGTATCGCTCACACTCGTAGAACCTTTGACTCGGATTTTTATCATTCAATGTTGATATATCTTAGCCTCCAACCCATAAAAACAAAGCACATTTCCTTCACTCCCCTTGCTCTTTTGGATACTCCACCCAATTTTCTCTTTCTCTTTCTCTTTCTCTCTCTCTCTTTCTAACTCTCTCTCTCTCTCTCTCTCTCTCTCTCTCTCTCTCTCTCTCTCAATCCACATTATCCAATATCATAGCTTAGCAACCAAATTCATCTAGTCAACAACTTACCAAATCTTATCTGACATTCTCCTCGGCCAACCTCATTTCTCAATAGTATAAAAGTGTAGGCTTTACCTTGGCAGTATCGATCACATGATGCAAAGATTCTCAGACAAGTATTCTGGAGTTGCAAGTAAAAGTTAGTTCATATTTTCTCTCTCTCTCTCTCTAATTTCTCTCTTGAGTCAAAGTCTGCTTTTATTACACGACAGTGACCAAGATTGGACAGGCTTCCATGAATCAAGACTTAATGGTGGTTGCCACCAAGCCCTGTTCACTTCTGTTTGACCTTTATCCAAGAATTCTTTGTGAAGCGAGCCTTGAAGATTGCCGCCTCCAAGTCTCGTTCGAATTCTTGTTATTGGAATCTTTATGAATCAAGGTTTAATGGTTTTAGCCACCAAGTCCTGTTCAGATTCCTCCTAACTAAATCCTAAGTCCTATTTAAATAATAAATTTCAGATTTTTTATTTATTTATCTATTTATTTATTTATTTTTTTGTTTATAAAACAGTAACTACTCTAGGGTCGAAATAGAGAGAGAAAAAGTGATAAATGAATCTAAACAAGGCGTTACCTTCCAGACTTGTCTGAAGAATCCGATCCCGTGTATACCAAGCCCCAAGACAAGCAATTACGTCAGGTTTAGTGTTAGAGGTCAGCTATGGTTCCTTCAAACAATGAAGGCAAATGTGTATAGTTGACAGGGATCCACTTTAGCATCTTTAGTACTATCTGCAATCAGTAAATCTAAAATGGTGTTAAAGAGTGGTTAAACATTCAAGTATAAATCAATAAGAAGATCATAGTCCCTTTCTCATATCTAAGTATAACTTTATTAAAATCCTTTTAATAAGAATCAGAATAAATAATGTCAGTAAACCTCCCCCAGGCTTAAATTACACTGTCCCAGTGTAACACAGTCGGAGTTATGGTGGAAATAAATCATAAGTACTCAATGTAACAAGTTAGGAAGATAAACCTGACCAGAGTGGAAATCGATCGATGTGCATCAGTATGCATCGATCGTTGCAGGTGTCATCATGTCGATCGATGTCGACGTCTCGTCCACGGTTGATATGGTGATCATCATCCTACTTGGGTCTTGCAATAAATCTGAAAGAATAAAAACGAAAGTAAATACCAGTAACTAAGAAAACCAATTAGAATTACCTAATAGTGGGTTGCCTCCACTCAACGCTTAAATTTTAAGTCTTTAGCTCGACTTCCTGACAAAACTAGTTATCAGGGGGTTCTAGAAGAATTGGCTGATTTGCTGGCGGTTTGGCCCAATAATGTTTCACTCGTTTACCGTTCACTGTAAACTCATCTCCTTTATTAGAGTTATGGCTCCGGAGGGTTTTACGTCTGTTACTGTGAATGGTCCAGACCAACGAGATTTAAGCTTTCTGGGAAATAACGTTAGCCGAGAATTATAAAGAAGGACTTGATCATCTGGTTCAAAGTGTCGGGATAAGATCTTCTTATCGTGATACGCTTTCGTCCTTTCTTTATATAGTTTCGAATTCTCATAGGCTAAATGTCTCATTTCATCAAGCTCGTTAAGCTGGATGAGTCTCCTTTCAGCAGCTGGCTTTATGTTAAAGTTCAGAAGTTTAGTGGCCCAGGCTGCTTTGTGCTCTAGTTCGACTGGTAAATGACAGGATTTGCCATAAAGGAGGTGGAATGGTGTTGTTCCCAACGGTGTCTTATAGGCAGTCCTGTAGGTCTAAAGTGCATTATCTAGTTTCCTAGACTAATCCTTTCTGGAAATTCCTACAGTTTTCTATAAAATTTCTTTGATTTGCCGATTAGAGACTTCTACATGTCCACTGGTTTGTGGGTGGTAGGGTGTAGCTACTATATGCTGAACATTGTTCTTTTTAAGCAATCCATCAAAGACTTTATTGATGAAATGGGTTCCACCGTCACTAATGACTATTCTAGGAACTCCAAATCACGGAAAGATTATGCTCTTGAAAAGCTTAATAACTACAGATGCGTCATTGGTTGGGGAAGCTACTGCTTCAACCCATTTGGATACATAGTCTACAACGACTAGTATATACTTGTTTCTGTATGAGGATGGGAAAGGACCCATGAAATCTATCCCCCAGTAATCAAAGCCTTTTACTTCCAGAATGAATTTCTGTTCCATTTCGTGTCTTTTGCTGATTTTTCGTCGTCTTTGGCATCTGTCACATTGTGTTATAAATACATGGACATCGCGAAAAATTGTCGGCCACCAAAATCCTGCTTGAAGGATTTTCGAAACCGTTTTGTAGGTGGCAAAATGTCCTGCATAGTCAGATCCATGACATTGGTATATAATGTCCGGAATTTCAGCTTCGGATACGCATCGTCTGTATATTTCATCAGAGCAATGCATGTAGAGGTATGGTTCATCCCAATGATATCTTCTAACTTCTCTGTAGAATTTCTTCCTCATATATCCCTTGAGTTCTTCAGGCTCGACTTTGGCTGCCAAATAGTTGACTATATCGGCATACCAGGGTCGATCTTTCAAGTTCCTACCAATTGCGTGCACCTCTCGTTGCGATTTTTCATCAGGTGCGGGATTTATTTTATCACCAGCAACGTTAACCTTTATGTCGATATTTATTTTTATAGACGAGGTGCCGTGATTGCGGTTACTAGGGAATCGAGGCTTTGCGATACTGTTGTTATCGATCGATGTGTTCTCTGTCGCATCAATCGATGTCTCATCAGAAGTGAGATATATTTGACCTACGAAGGATGTGTCTATTTGTGGAACGTTCTCCATTGGGAAGAAATCGTCTATAGGGACATTATCCTCTATTCTGATCCGAGAAAGATGGTCAGCGAGTCCATTATCTACTCCTCGTTTATCCTTAATTTCAATATCAAACTCTTGGAGTAGTAAAATCCAGCGTATGAGTCGAGGTTTTGCATCTTTCTTTTGCATCAAATATTTAATGGCAGCGTGGTAAGTGTGCACTATCACACGTGTGCCAATTAGATATTGACGGAATTTTTCAAATGCATAAACTACTGCGAGTAGTTCTTTTTCTGTTGTTGCGTAATTCTGTTGCGCTTCATCAAGCGTACGACTGACGTAGTAGATGGCATGCAGCTTTTTATCTTTTCTTTGGCCTAAAACTGCTCCGATCGCAAAATCACTCGCATCACACATGATCTCGAAAGGGAGATTCCAGTTGGGGGCTTGAACGACGGGGGCAGTTATAAGGGATTTCTTTAAGTCCTCGAAAGCTTTCATGTATTCTGGGGTAAAGTCGAACATTACTTCCTTGCACGAGGTTATTTAAAGGTCTAGCAATTTTGCTAAAGTCTTGTATAAATCTTCTATAAAATCCGGCGTGTCCGAGAAAACTTCGCACATCTTTTACATTTTTGGGTGCTGGCAGACCGGTCATCACCTCGATTTTAGCTCTATCTACCTCTATACCAGCGGCGGAAACCTTATGTCCTAATATGATACCATCGTTACCATAAAATGACATTTTTCCCAATTTAGGACAAAGTTCTTTTCTTCGCATATTTCCAATATCCTGCATAAATTATTGAGGCAACTCTTAAAGTTTGATCCGTAGACTGAAAAGTCATCCATAAAGACTTCCATAAAGTTCTCGATCATGTCTGTAAAGATTGACATCATGCAACGTTGGAAAGTGGCGGGAGCATTACAAAGACCAAATAGCATTCTACGATACGCAAATGTTCCATAGGAACATGTAAAAGTTGTCTTCTCTTAATCATCAGGATGTATGGGAATTTGGAAAAATCCGGAATATCCATCAAGGAAACAATAATACTGGTGATTGGCTAATCGCTCCAGCATTTGATCAATAAAGGGCAGGAGAAAGTGATCTTTCCTAGTAGCAGCATTTAATTTCCTATAGTCGATACACATCCGATGTCCAGTGACGGTACGAGTCGGGATCAGTTCATCGTTTTCGTTCTTCACTACTGTAATACTTCCCTTTTTGGGTACAACATGTACGGGATTTACCTATTTACTATCCGAAATAGGGTAGATAACTCCAGCATCTAGGAGTTTAATAATTTCCTTTTTGACTACTTCCTTTAGATTCAGATTTAATCTCCTTTGCTGCTCTATCGATGTCTCCGCTAGTGAGATTGGCGTTGACAATAACAGGGTAGGATTTGTCATAAAGAAATGCGTATTTAAGACCAGTGGGGAGGGGTTTTAATTCAACCTTTGGTGCCTTGTCTTTAGACCAATTAAATAATGACGATGGTTGTCGATCGATGGCTTCTCTGAGATATCGATCGACGATAATGTCTGAGTCATCATCTTCTTCGATGTTTGCAACCTCGATGCTTGCGTCCATCAGTCGCACATAATCATCTGTCCTAATATCTATGCTGAAGATTTCCTTTTCGATATAGGTAAGAGCGTTTTCTAATTGGCCGTCTGAGCACATGTCTATGAAAGATTCCTTTTCCAGCCCAGAAACCTCTTCTACATAGAAGGCATGGTCATCTATAAAGTGTCTCTTGATTAGCTTTTCCATATCAAAGGTCATCGAGATGTACCCGATCTTCAAATTTATTCATCCTTCTTTCACATCAATGATCGCTCCAGCTGTAGCTAGGAATGGTCGACCCAGAATGAGGGGGTCTTTTGGTTTCTGTCTGTATTTTAACACAACAAAATCCGTAGGCACGAAGCAATCATTAATTTTCACGGGAATATCTTCGAGTATCCCTACGGGTACCCTGATAGACCCATCGGCCAGAACTAGGGTAATCAGAGTTGACATAAACTCATTGTATCCCAAGGTTACTGCAACGGAGTAAGGCATGAGATTCACGCTAGAGCTAAGATCACATAGTGATCGAGGAAACCGCGTGTCTTGTATATTGCAATCTAGGACGAAACTACCAGGATCATGCCTCTTAGTTGGAGTTTCTCCTTGAATCATGGCACTTACTTCCTCTGACACCATCATCATGCTTTGTTCTGCAGTTGGATAGTTTGGAGTCATCATATCCTTCATATACTTCTTTATCGAATGTGCAATTTTTATAGCATCACTAAGGGACATCTCCACAGTAATTCTATCCAACGCTTTCTTGCAGATCGCATTTTCTAATGATTTCTTAGTTTGCGTTTTAGGAGGAAAAGGGGGTAGGGTTTTATAGACTCTTTCAATTGTTGGTTCGGCTTTAGTAGAACGTCGATCGATAGGGTTATCTGAATGTTGATCGTTGACAGGCTTCACCGGTCGATCGACGTGGATACCATACTGTCGATCGATTTCAGCCTCTATTTCCGAATCGTCTTCTACTTCTAAATCTATAGTCTTTTCCTTATCTTTTTCAGCGGTAGACTTCCTGTTTTCGCGAGAAGGTTTTGGGTCGGGGTCATCAAGAAGTATAGGCTAAGAATTGCTTTTGCTTGTTTCATCAGCATTGGCAGATTTGCCAATTTCGGTATTGTTCTTCGTGTTTGTTACGAGACGTTTTCTGCTATGCAACATTACGGCACTGAC
Source organism: Brassica rapa (assembly GCF_000309985.2). Classification (NCBI taxonomy): domain Eukaryota; kingdom Viridiplantae; phylum Streptophyta; class Magnoliopsida; order Brassicales; family Brassicaceae; genus Brassica; species Brassica rapa. Next base: position 7,528,354 of record NC_024798.2, on the reverse strand, counting down.
TTGACGTCTCGGGTTTAAATCAGTCCTCCCAGGAAGACGTCATGTTTCTCTTTTAATGGCAGTCGCAATTTCAGCTTCTTGACTTTCTAATTTTCGGATAAGTTCACTCAAAGAATCTGCTTTCTCCATTAACTTTCCGTAAATTATATTTATTTTCCGCAAAAATCTGACTTTTTTTTTACGGTTTCCAGTAAGGGCTTGTCTGATATTGAACTTCTCCTTTCTAGTGCGTGATTTCACAGCAATGTCATAGGATTGGGTGAAGCTATCAATGTTAAACACGAGATAAGGGTCTGAATAGCTCGTTTCTTCTTCTAATTGATTTTTCATATCAGACAAGGCATCATTTTCGATCTGGGCTATATCAGATCGGTGCTGATTTTGAAGAAAAGAATGAAGTGAATTGAGGGAATTTTTGATCTCTACCAAATCTGAATTATCTTCTAAATTTATCGAATTTTCTATTTCTTCATCCATCTTTTAATAGGATTTTCCCGTGGCTACGTTTTCGATAAGGCTTCTAGCATCTTTGGGGCTCCTAGTGACGAAATTTCCTTCACTCGCCGTGTCGATTGTAGTTTTGTAGCTCAAATTAACACCTCCACAGAAGATGTTAAGGAGTTGTGGTTCTGAATAACCATGATGGGGGCATTCAAGTTCATAGCTCCGGAATCTTCCCCATGTGTTTTTAAACGATTCACGTGGATCTTGGCGGAATGTAAAGATTTGTCTCCTTACTTCCCAGTAGCGCTAATCATCGAAACATTTCTTAAGGAAGGTGTTTCTAATCTCTTCCCAACAAGTAAGGGATCCTGTTGCTAAACAGTTTAGCCATCTGAGAGCTTCTCCCTCTAGGGAAAATGAGAATAGTTTTCTACGATTGTATTCATCTGGGATTAATTCTTCCAAAGCTTCGATGTGATCTTGCGGGTGCTCTGAAAGAGATCCACAGAATGGGTTTCGACGAACCATACACTAGTAATCTGCGTTGAACTTAGATTTCTTGGTATCGTCTCCTGGTATTTTAATAGCGGACCTATTGGAATAGGTTCTACCAGGGTTTAGGTAGTCTTGCAAGGGCAATCTTATTTCTTCACCTTAAATCAAGGTGGGATTTATCTCAACAGGAATTTCAGTCCCCAGTTTAGTTTAGCTAGTCTCATTGCTTAATTGACCTATTGGTTCTGTTTGGACTACTTCCACATTAGTAAGCTCGGTAAGAGAAGACTTACCTGCTTCCGGCTGGGCGGTGTCGATCGATGTCGGGAGCTCCGTGTCAGTCGATTCTTCGGTCTCCACATCGCTCGATAGCATAACATCTTCGTCGATCGATGCTCGACCGAGTTCTATGTTCTCCATTCTTAGTGTATGCGTGGACAGGGAAAGAAAGAAAACTTAGCAAGTTTATCGTAACAAGTCTATACTAAATTCTAAATTAAATCTAATGGTAATAAGAAAGAGTCCCCGGCAACGGCGCCAAATTTGATATCACTCAAATTACCCTAAAAGTGAATTACTCTCTCAAATAAGAGGTTCAGATGCAATACTTAGGGATCGAATCCACAAGGACTCTAGGATTACTCAACAGATCTAAGGTATTAGAAATAAAGATAGAATAAGAGGTTTATTTGTTTAAAAGCAGTAAATGATGAGTCGAACAAGGTAATTGTTCGGCGGTTTAAGTTGAAGTTGTTTTAAAGATGGGAAAATAGCTAGACTTAGGCAAATTATCATGAAGGGTTTGACGGTTTTTGAACTCAAACAATGATAAAACCAGATGGGTTTTCTTTACTAGATCTAGGATCTCAACTGTCGTCTTTTGATCACGAATTAGAGTCGATCAATGTGACTTGATGCACATTGTTCGATACACCTTTCAAACAATCGATCGACACAATGATAGTCGCGTCGATCGACGGTTCTTCTAGCAAGCCTTGCGAGAAGGTTTGAAGCTGTTCTCTAATCTTCTAGACCAACTGATACCACTCAAATTACCCTAAGGAATGTTACTCTCACCAAAAGAGGTTCAGATGTAGTACTTAGGGATCGAATCCACAAGGAGCTAGGGAACAATCAAATCTAGTGTTTATTAATTCTAAGAGTTGTAAATGTTTAAATGAAATAGCAATAGTAACAAGCGAAGTAAATAGTAAATGTAACTTGGTTGTAAATGTTTAGATGCAGAACCACTATTCAGGTGTTGGAGATTATACTATAGATGCCTATTTGCTGCATGCATGATATGATAGAGCTCAACCGCTTAACTCAGTGATCAGCTGTCGCATGTTTCACTGGTTAACAAGCTAGATCTCGTGTCTCAACGGTTAGTATGTTGACAACAAAAGAGTGTCGATCGATGGTCCTATAGGGACGTCGACCGATACACCTTTACCTACGTCGACCGATAGTCAGTTGAGGACATCGATCGACGGGTTCTAGCCAGGCCTATGCGCGAGTATGATATGCCCTATTAAGATACTAAATTGCGGTTAGCCCTCTCTAGTAGTCCTAATATGATATATAGATGTCAGGATGGGATAACAAGGGTGCTTGAGTATGCAATCCTATGATCATGTTCTAGTTAGCAAGGCTAAAACAAGCAATGAATACAAATCTATCATGAATATCACAACAAGGCAGATCTATAGTTTGGGCTAATCCCGCAAACCTATGTGAACCCTGGATCTAATAAATGAACTACTCAGACATAGCAAAGCAATTCATGATAATGAAGAAATGAGAATTCATAGTATAGATGAAAAGAAATAAAAACAAGGAGTTCCAATCACAAGTGATCTTCTCTCCAAAACTCTCTCTCTCTCTCTCTCTCTCTCTCTCTCTCTTTCTCTCTCTCAAAGTAAAACTGTAACAAAAAGCTCTCTCTGCCGTCAAAACACTTAGGCAGTATATAATCTACTAGGTTAAAAACTCGTCAGGGCATTTTCGTAATTTAGCTTGGACTTGGGCTTCAAGTATGCTGGATCCAAAATGTCGCATGTCCAATGTCTCGACATCGATCAATGGTACTTGTGTGCATCGATCGATATTAATCTTCATTTATCGAGGCAACTCATGGTGTCGATCGACAGCACTGGATGTGCATCAATCGATTGTTCTTCCTCTCGTCAACCTCTACATGGTAAGCTCGGATGAAATGTCTTTTAAGCTCCAAAATGCTCCAAAGTCATAGTTTTACTCTGAAATGCAGTACCTGAACCTGAAAACATACCTAGAAGAGTGGAAAACATAGATATATATATATAGTAAAACACCTATATACCTTAGATGAAAACGTGTCAAATCCAAGGTATATCACCAACTCTCGTTGTTATCTAGTCAGTTAGATCACGCTGGCTATTTCAGGTATTGAGGGTAACAGTTAGTTATCTCAATTAATCCCAAGATCTAAAATGAGGGTGATCAATCCTAATTTTAGCACTAAGCTCAACAAGCATGAAAGAACAATCAAAACACCATTATAACAGTCTTATTATCAACACATACTTTCAACCTTTATGAGAAACCTAAATATAACAATTGGATTTACTCAGACATATTCATGAGAGACAAAGTTATGATGGTTTGAATAAAACTCAAATGAAATATTGAATAGAGCATGTAAGAGTAATAGAAATGAAGGAGTTCAAGATCTTCTCTATTATGCAGTCTCAGATCTATCTCTCCAATCCTAAGCTCTTCTAATGGTAGCCAAATTGCTTCTTCTCCAAACAAGGTCTTTAGGCAAGCCTGTCTCTAAAATGATACAAACATCTAGTACATATAGCCTCGCCGACGGCTAAGGGCTTAGGTTGCAATTAATAAACTTTTTGGAACTGAAGTCTTCTAATTTCGTGATTAATCCTCAAGTGATCCAATATCGGTCGATGAAGCTGAGAGGCCGTCGATCGATTATAATTGGCACTGGTCGATCGATGTTGCTCTCAAGCGTCGATCGATTCTCTATGCGTAAAAGTACTCCAAAATGTCCCAAAAGCATCATTTCCTTCTATCAAGTATTGAACCTGTAATTGCTTTGAAAAGACTCTAAAACATGATAAATATATCTTAAAACACTTATATACCATAACTATAAATAGGTGAAATCCATGGTATATCAACCCGCCACTTGCCGTTTTTCTTTTTGACTACAACAGGGTTGGCGAGCCAATCCGGATACCTTACTTCGGTTATCGATCCCACTTTGAGTAGCTTTTCGACCTTGTCGTTAACGGCTTTCGTGCGTTCTGGTCCCAACTTTCGTCTCTTCTGTTTTACTGGTTTGAAGGTTGGGTCGATGTTGAGTTTGTGACATGTTACGTTAATGTCGATTCCTGGCATATCTTCTGCGTTCCAGGCGAACGTGCGGATGTTCTTTTTCAAGCAGGACAAAATGTTCGTTTTTAGAGGCTCGCAGAGGTTAGCTCCGATCTAGGCATACCGAGTGAAGGACCTAAGATCGGCTCACTCGAATGGATCAGATTTGATATGAACTCCGGAAGGAGAACTGGTGGATTGAAGGGTCTCATGAAGGTTGCGGAAAGGCCTTCGATATTCCCGACTCCAAATGGTGCTTGATATGACTCACAAGACCACCAAGTGAAGGATCTCTCGTCGTTGCTTGATATGACTCACAAGACCAACGATTTGAGGAAGTATTTACTTGGATATGAATCACCAAGAAACTAAGAACAAGTTCTTAAACGAAGAACAAAGAGTTTAACTCAAACTTTAGAAAAAATCGATTTTCTGATTTATTAAAATGAAAGAGTTTCGTCCTTATAGAGTTTTCTAGATCTAGGAATTAAATAGAAAAGTAGATCTAGATCAAGTCATTACACGGAAATATAGAGAGAAGACTAGTCAAAGTGACCGTTCGGCTTCTGTCCAAATGTATCCGAACCAGCTAAGTCCAAAGCGGTAAGGATCAACACATAGGTGGGACGATCAGCAAGGGCCGCAGGACGTTCTGATCGGACAAGTTGTGTTCCAACAAAGCCCAAGTCTTCTGATAGCTTAAGGATCCTTGCCTTTGATAAATTTCCAAAGGAAATGTCCATGATCGGATCGAACAAAGTAGAGAGATCATCAGCACGGTCGTCGGTCCATGCAGTACGAGCCAATCGAGCCAAAAGATAGAAGTCTCGATCATTTTGTGGAACCTCATGATCCAAGTTAAGTCTGGCATGATCCAAGTCAAGTCTGACATGATCCTTGTCAAGTTTGGCAAGATCCAAGTCAAGTCTGGCATGATCCACGTCAAGTCTTGCATGATCCTTGTCAAGTCTGGCATGATCCAAGTCAAGTCTGGTACGGTGAAAAACATGAACCTTGGTTGAAATGTTCAGAACGTTCTGAACTCCATGCTGATCTGGTTCCATGTAATGATCCGTGGACTGTGGCACATCACCGAGATTACAGGTTTGCAAGTTGGTTCACGCTTCTCGTCCAAAGCCTTTGTTTTTTGTATCTGCCAAAAGATCTTTGTTTCGTCTCCTGCCAAGCTTTCCTTGACAGAAGTTGATTTCTGTTTCTTTTTGGACAGAGCGTATGTGACCAAGCTTTTCCGTTTTAGTTCGGAGGCGAAGCAAACTTGCGATGCCTTAAGGTCTCCATAGATAGTCTCGATTCCGAATAGTGTTCGATACTTAAGACAAAGATGGTAGGTCGATGGAATTGCTTGCATGGAATTCATCCATGAAGTTCCTACGATCGCGTTGTAGGACGCTGGGTGGTCGACAACCAGGAACTCCACGTCCTTTTCCACACTTCCAGCTTTTACGCAGAGGTTAATCAAACCGAGAGTCATGGTCACTTCCCCCGAGAGCCCATGTAGCGGCGACGAAGGTCCAGTGATTTGGGATGGATTGATTTCCATTCTCTTGACGGTGCTCTTGAAGATAATATCAGCCGAACTGCCTGTGTCGACTAATATCCGTGTGACATCGATATTTTGGATGGTAAGTTCAATCACAAGGAGATCATTACGAGGTTTGGCTTGTTTTTCCATTGCCCGTTCCTCGAATGTGATGACGCTGCCGTCAGTCGAGTCGGTCATAACGTCTTCCGATTGGGGGTGTTGTGGCTGTGAGTTAGATTTATCCGTAACCCCCCCCCCCTCCTTCTAGATAAATTTCCAAAGGAAAAGTCCATGATCGGATCGAACAAAGTAGAGAGATCATCAGCACGGTCGTCGGTACATGCAGTACGAGCCAATCGAGCCAAAAGATAGAAGTCTAGATCATTTTGTGAAACCTCATGATCCAAGTTAAGTCTGGCATGATCCAAGTCAAGTCTGACATGATCCTTGTCAAGTTTGGCATGATTCACGTCAAGTCTTGCATGATCCTTGTCAAGTCTGGCATGATCCAAGTCAAGTCTGGTACGGTGAAAAAGATGAACCTTGGTTGAAATGTTCAGAACGTTCTGAACTCCATGCTGAGCTGGTTCCATGTAATGATCCGTGGACTGTGGCACATCACCGAGATTATAGGTTCGCAAGTTGGTTCACGCTTCTCGTCCAAAGCCTTTGTTTTTTGTATCTGCCAAAAGATCTTTGTTTCGTCTCCTGCCAAGCTTTCCTTGACAGAAGTTGATTTCTGTTTCTTTTTGGACAGAGCGTCTGTGACCAAGCTTTTCCGTTTTAGTTCGGAGGCGAAGCAAACTTGCGATGCCTTAAGGTCTCCATAGATAGTCTCGATTCCGAATAGTGTTCGATACTTAAGACAAAGATGGTAGGTCGATGGAACTGCTTGCATGGAATTCATCCATGAAGTTCTTATGATCGCGTTGTAGGACCCTGGGCGGTCGACAACCAGGAACTCCACGCCCTTTTCCACACTTCCAGCTTTTACGCAGAGGTTAATCGAACCGAGAGTCATGGTCACTTCCCCCGAGAGCCCATGTAGCGGCAACGAAGGTCCAGTGATTTGGGATGGATTGATTTCCATTCTCTTGACGGTGCTCTTGAAGATAATATCAGCCGAACTGCCTGTGTCAACTAATATCCTTGTGACATCGATATTTTGGATGGTAAGTTCAATCACAAGGAGATCATTACGAGGTTTGGCTTGTTTTTCCGTTGCCCGTTCCTCGAATGTGATGACGCTGCCGTCAGTCGAGTCGGTCATAACGTCTTCCGATTGGGGGTGTTGTGGCTGTGAGTTAGATTTATCCGTAACCCCCCCCCCCCCTCCTTCTAGATAAATTTCCAAAGGAAAAGTCCATGATCGGATCGAACAAAGTAGAGAGATCATCAGCACGGTCGTCGGTACATGCAGTACGAGCCAATCGAGCCAAAAGATAGAAGTCTAGATCATTTTGTGAAACCTCATGATCCAATTTAAGTCTGGCATGATCCAAGTCAAGTCTGACATGATCCTTGTCAAGTTTGGCATGATTCACGTCAAGTCTTGCATGATCCTTGTCAAGTCTGGCATGATCCAAGTCAAGTCTGGTACGGTGAAAAAGATGAACCATGGTTGAAATGTTCAGAACGTTCTGAACTCCATGCTGAGCTGGTTCCATGTAATGATCCGTGGACTGTGGCACATCACCGAGATTATAGGTTCGCAAGTTGGTTCACGCTTCTCGTCCAAAGCCTTTGTTTTTTGTATCTGCCAAAAGATCTTTGTTTCGTCTCCTGCCAAGCTTTCCTTGACAGAAGTTGATTTCTGTTTCTTTTTGGACAGAGCGTCTGTGACCAAGCTTTTCCGTTTTAGTTCGGAGGCGAAGCAAACTTGCGATGCCTTAAGGTCTCCATAGATAGTCTCGATTCCGAATAGTGTTCGATACTTAAGACAAAGATGGTAGGTCGATGGAACTGCTTGCATGGAATTCATCCATGAAGTTCCTACGATCGCGTTGTAGGACCCTGGGCGGTCGACAACCAGGAACTCCACGCCCTTTTCCACACTTCCAGCTTTTACGCAGAGGTTAATCGAACCGAGAGTCATGGTCACTTCCCCCGATAGCCCATGTAGCAGCGACGAAGGTCCCGGGATTTGGGATGGATTGATTTCCATTCTCTCGACGGTGCTCTTGAAGATAATATCAGCCGAACTGCCCGTGTCGACTAATATTCGAATTCGCATATGAGCGTTACAACAAGGTAGAAGCCTCAGCTATGAGAGCTATCGGCGAGATTCCTAGTTCTAACAACCTAAGACTGCAAAACCTAGTTGAGTCGTAGCTCGAAATAATAAAAAAGGAAAGTTGCCTAAATGTTCTAAGTGTTAAGTTTGCTCTGAAAAAGTTCTCCTTTGTGGCTCGCCTAGAACTCCTTATATACTCACTTCAAGGTCGATTTAAGCTTTCATGTTATGCCATTTGGCCAACTTTAGCATCTTTCGGAAATATTCCATTTTCCTCGATCTTCATAATTATCTTCGGAAATTTAATATTTATCCTTTCTTACGGATAAAATATAAACCGTTGTAGTACTGATGGGCTTTTACCGAATAAAATCGTAAGTGGTCTTTTAGTCCCGTTTTAGACCTCTTTGGGCTGATTTTGGACTTATCACGTTTATTATGATTTTCGAATAAGTTACCGCAGTTTTATCTTAATGTCTCGACGACAACTCCACTTAGGATGGAGTAAGGGACAATATAGTCGTAGTTCGTAAGAGGTCGTATCGAGGTTTAGACGAGAGTGCATGAATTGGTGTCGTCCTGACAGTTTCGGGTTGGATCGGCGTTTAGGGACAGACCACTCGACGATCATCGAGTGGCCTGCTTGGGCCGACCACTCGATGATCGTCGAGTGGTTTGATAGTCCAATCACTCGACGATCGTCGAGTGGCCTGCTTGGGCCGACCACTCGACGATCGTCGAGCGGTCTGTGAGTTCGGTATGATTGCTCCAAGCATATTTAAGACGACTGGTTGTTTCGGTGTTTCTGATAAGTCTTTCCAAGTATTTAAAAATCAAAATCATTATGAAAAACTTTCCCAAATAGTATCCTTAACCATTGATTTCAAGATAACCATTTTTGACCCTAACAATTGCCTTAAACTGACTCAAAAGAAAAACAAACGAAAGAAACAAGTTAGTAAACGACGAAAACCATCCCCCAGACTTACTTCACAACGTCCCTGGTGTGAAAATAAATCAGAGAAAAGGTGAAAACTAGAATAAACATTTTTTTGTGAGATACTTACCTGAGTGGAGCGGGTGCTCCACGAAAATTCTGAGTGTTCCATTACAAGATCTCCGCGTGGAGCAGTCGCTCTTTCACAACCCATAATTTTTAAGTATCTCGGATTTGTCTGCTTTTTGACCTGAGACTCAATAAACTAAAACGAAAATATGCAAACAAAAACAAAACCAAGTTATATTTACACTTACCAGTGGGTTGCCTCCCACCAAGCGCTTGGTTTAAGTCACTAGCTTAACTGGGTGACAAGGGTCAGTCGGGTTGAGCATGAGGGCTTGTTCCAAAAAAAGCTCCACAATCAGACATGTTCAGCTTCAGAACTCTGCTCAGCAACCCCTTCACAACAGCTTCTCCTTTCTCTTTCAGCTCAAGTGTGAGAACTACTCTGACTTTAGAGAAAGGTTTAGAGGTACCCTTGCACTTTACCTCATACTCAATGAATTTCTCATCACACAAGCGAGGTATCAAAGTCATTGTAGGATCACCCTTGACCCTTTTCTTCTGGACTTTTTCTTCACCTTTGCATTTCCACTGACTTTCTTGGTATCAGTGTGAGGATCTTCATCCATAAATCCTTTGATCTCACTCTTATCACCAAACTCCTTCTTTGGATCAATTTTTGGCTGTTCTGTACTGACCATTGAGATGCAGGAGGCGTATCGGATTTGTGATCTGGTTGGGACAGCCTTGTAGAAAACCTTATTGTTTATATTGGAGAAGGAGACTCTCTTATTAGGTATGCCGACAATTGCTCCCACTGTAGCCATAAATGACCTTCCAAAGATCAGAGGCATCTCATGATCCTTCCTCATCTCAATAACTTGAAAGTCGGTATGGAGCACACAGTCCCCAACCTGGACAGGAAGATTGCGAATGGTTCCATAAGGGACTGCCACGGAAGAGTTTGCAAAAGCCAGCTTCACCTAAGAAGGCTCAACATCAAAAATGCCTAGCTCGTCTACAATCGCTTTTGAGACAAGGTTCACAATAGACCCAGAATCACAAAGAGCTTCCTTGAATTCCACTCTAGTAATGGAACAAGGAAAAACAAATTTTCCAGGGTCATCAACCTTAGGCAGTACCTTCAGCGATGGTGTCAGTGCTTCACTAAAGAGTGCCTTGATTTCCTCCTGAGATTCCCTGCAATTTTTGAAGAACATATGCAATGGCTGAATCTCCGAAGCATATTCAAATGAGATATTTTAAGGAAGCCTTCTCACCATATTCCTAAACCCAGTTAGCTGCTCTGCACTAATAGGATCCATCAGATGTTTAGGTAGAATCAGATAGGAAACCTTAGGAACATAGAATCGCACTGGTGGAGTCTCAGCAGGTTTGCATTTCAGAGCTAGCAGGCTACTATGTTCTCTCTTCTGCGCCTAGAGCAGTCTCAGCAGACAGTTACTCTGGTTCTTTTCTCTTATCTTTCTCACATCTCAGCTCTGTTGCATTACAGTACTCAACCCTAGGATTCATCGCACTCTTTCCAGGAAGCATACCTTGCTGCCTCTTAACACTCTCAGCTGTTTGAGCAAGCTGAACATCAATCCTCTTGATGTGGTTGCTCACATATCATACTTTGCATTCAGCTCCGTGAACATGTTGTCCATCCTGTTGTTGATGTCTGTAGAAACCTGATTCAGTGCTTTGCTCTGAATCAGCATACCCTGCAACAGCTGTTGCATCATCATACCCATACCCTTCAGCTCATCTGGTTGACTGTTCCCAGTAGCTGGAACACCTTGCCGATTGTTCTACGGTTGTCGCTGGATCTGGTTCTGAATCTGCCCGGCCGTAGCTTGCTCCATGCTGAAGACGTGCCCTTGGTTATTTTTCAGTAGATGATCAGATCAACCTTGATAGTCAGCTCATCTATCTTCTAGGTGTCAGAATTGTTCCCTTTCTTGGAGCAATCACTCTCCTCGTTCTTATTGGCTGAGATAGATCCAATGTTCTCAATCAGCTCAAATGCTCCATCAGTGGTCTGAGTCATGAAGTCTCCATTGTTGTCAGAGTTCATAGCACTCTGAAATTCCCAGTCAACTCCATCATAGAAAATTTCCAAGAGGTAGCCATCATCAAAATCCATGGTGAGGACATTCTCTGCGATAGTCATTGAAACGCTCCCATGCGTCGAAGAAAGGCTCATCAATGAGATGTCTGAAGGAGGTGGCTTGTTCCTCAATGCAGTTGTTCTCGCCTTAGAGTAGAAATGGTTGAGGAACGCTGATCGGACATGTTCCCATGAAGCGAGAGAGCCAGTAGGGAGATACTTCAACCACCGTGCACCTTTTCCATCAAGAGAGAATGAGAATAATATGCACCTGATGTAGTCTGGTGGAACACCATTTGCGCGAGTGAAACTGCAGACTTTTTCGAAGCTCTCAATATGCTCCATTGGAATTTTGTATTTGAGACTAGAGAATACCTTTCTCTGTACTAGACCGATCAAAGCAGGCTTGATCTCGAAGTCCTGTCTGAGGCAGGGTGGAAGAACTATGGCAGAACGAGTAGTAGGGATGTTGCAAGGAAGGTTTATCTGCCCGATTGGAGGAGCCTTCTAAGCAGCATCCTGCTGAGCTTGGATGCTCTGCTGCAACTATTGCATCTGCTGCTGCATGAGTTGCATTGCTGCAGCGAGATCATCTTGATGGCCTTGATCACCCATTTTGGTGTTGTTTGGCCTTTGTTGTTGTATGTTCTGTCTTTCTAACCTTGCCAGCTCCTGGTTAGTAAGCGTAACTAATTCTCCTTGTGTGTTTCTTCGAATATGTATAATGGTCATGCACTTGGAGCATTAGCTGCAACAAATAGGATAGAGCAAGTCAGAGGTCTTAGACTAAATATATAACTGAAAAATAAAGGAAATAAGCTGGTCCTCGGCAACAGCGCCCAATTGATATAACGTGTATACGCACACCAATTAACCTAATGTGCACACTACCACAATCAAATGGTATGTCGATATAGCACTTTAGGATCAAATCCATAGAGACCAAGGATTACACTTTATTTCTGTAGGATCAATATGAAGCTAAGACAATGTGGGGGTTTTAAGATTTGTGTATCCTGACAAGTAAGTAACAAGATTAATTAAAGATTTCAGATGATTAAAATGATATCCTAGGGTGGTTTGATCGGGTGTTAAACAAGTTGTTGGGGTCAAAATCGGTCACGATGGAATCAATGTCTGAAAGTCCGTAAAAATCAGCATGAACGTTTTTACGAAAAGTAATCTGCATAAAGAAATCTTTACGAAGAGCCTTGCGGTAAAATCTTGTTCAAATCTCAATCGAACCACTAAATACCGATTGTCCGAAGGCAATGGACATGTATCCAAATCGGCCACGGACAAGCTCAAGTATGGCCATCGGACCACGGACAAGCCAAGCACGATCGCTACGCAACGACCAAGCATGCACACTGCCCGGTCGCTACGTAGCGACCGAGTTCGAGCCAAGCTCGGTCGCTACGTAGCGACCAAGCACGCGTCCCACTCGGTCGCTACGTAGCGACCGAGTTCGAGACAAGCATTCTCGTCTACTCTGTAATGCTATCGCCCGAAGGCCGTAGCAAACCCATTTCATGTTTCTCGTCATTTGAAGTCATCAGTCGAACTTTTATCGAAAGAAGCCGTAATTAGTCAAAAGACGGCCAAAAGAGACCTAAGACGTAACTCGAAGCCCACTTACGATTTCTTAACCAAAATCCCGTAAACCGTAGGACGGTTTATGCTTGGTTCGCAAGGAAAGATAAATATCAAGTTTCCGCGGATAAATACGAAGTTTTCGAAGATAATTACGAAGATCGGGAAAATAGAATATCTCCATTTTTAAGCTATGATGGCTTAAGGGCAGAAGGGGGAAAGTGTAGACAGACCTAGGAGCGAGTATATAAGGAGTCCTAGAGGAGAGACACAAGGAGAGAACATTTTCACAGCAAACTTAGCACTTAGAGCAGTATAGGCAATTTTCCGTTTTGGTTATTCGAGCTGCGACTCAATTAGGTTGTTGCCGTCTTTGGGTTTTAGAACTAGGAATCTCGCCGACAGCTCTCATAGCCCAGGCTCTTACCTTGTTGTAACGCTCAAACGCGAATTCGGAATAAGATATACTTTGCTCTCTTTTCGATTTATTATGTTTTCTCGTCTTTATTTCGTGTTCTTATTGCTTGGTTTGTGGCATTAGCAGATATCCGAGACCTCTGGGAAATTATGGTTCTCCTATTTTCCTTATTTAAACGGAAATCGTCAATGCGAATTTCGGTTCCAACAGTTTGGCGCTAGGAGGGGGTACGGATCAATCTAACTCTCAGCCACAAAACGCTTGATCAAAACAATGTCTGGAAATACGAAAGACAAAACTCGCAGTTCGCAATAACGCTGGTAAGAGAACCTCAGCCGCCACTGCGCCTATGGCCAACGCCTACGCAAACGCCACAGATCTTGAGAAAATTGAAAACCTTGCTGCGACTTTTTGCCACAGGAAGTGCAATGAAACGAGCTCGCGATTTCTCTTTCTAAACATAAAGGGAAACGATAAATCTTATCAAACCCCATAAGCTTGGCTCATTACCGAACAAAAGAAATCTCATTGCGTAAAGATTTTACCAAAACACGTTTTCCGAAAATATTTCGGAAAGTTAAAACTGGTTCTCCCAAAAACCGCAGAAAACCCCTAGGTTAATCGCGGAAAAAGGAAGCGCAACAAATCAATTACATAGCTCGGTTGCTACATAGAGACCGAGCACGCACACGGCTCGGTAGCTATGTAGCGCCTGAGCACGCATACCGCTCGGTCGCTACGTAGCGACCGAGCACGCACACAGCTCGGTCGCTACGTAGCAACCGCGCACGCACATGGCTCAGTCGCTACGTAGCGACCGAGCAAGTACACGGCTCGGTCGTTACGTAGCGACCTAGCTCAAGCCAACTCTCCACTCGCTATGTAGCGAACTGTAAGGCTTCAGAAGGTCCTCCTCTACGTTCGCGTTTGAATCCTCATCGAAACGCTTTTCGTTTCGTCTCAATCGGAGTTTCCGTTGAGATTTTACGACGAAAACAAGTAGGACTCTTGTTTGCTTGCTTCTACTCGCTACGTAGCGACCTATCAGACCTTCACTCGCTACATAGCGACCTGTCAGGCCTCAGAAAGGTCCTCCTTTGTGTTCTCTTTTGAATCCTCATCGAAATGATTTTCGTTTTGTCTCAATAGGAGTTGCCGTTGAGATTTTACGACGAAAACAAGTAGGACTCTTCTTGGTTTGCTTCTACTCGCTATGTAGTGACCTGTCAGACCTCCACTCGCTACATACCGACCTGTCAGGCCTCAGAAAGGTCTTCCTTTGCGTTCTCTTTTGAACCCTCATCGAAACACTTTTTGTTTCGTCTCAATCGGAGTTTTCGTTGAGATTTTACGACGAAAACAAGTAGGACTCTTGTTGGTTAGCTTCTACTCGCTACGTAGTGACCTGTCAGACCTCCACTCGCTACATAGCGACCTGTCAGGCCTCAGAAAGGTCTTCCTTTGTGTTCTCTTTTGAATCCTCATTGAAGCGCTTTTCTTTTCGTCTCAATCGGAGTTTCCGTTGAGATTTTACGACGAAAACAAGTAGGACTCTTCTCGGGTTACTTCAACTCGCGACATAGCGACCTTTCAGACCTCCACTCGCTACATAGCGACCTGTCAGGCCTAAGAAAGGTTCTCCTTTGCGTTCTCTTTCTAATTCTCATCGAAACACTTTTCGGTTCGTCTCAATCGGAGTTTCTGTTGAGATATTACGACGAAAACAAGTAGGACTCTTGTTGGTTTGCTTCTACTCGCTACGTAGCGACCTGTCAGACCTCCACTCGCTACATAGCAACCTGTCAGGCCTCAGAAAGGTCGTCCTTTGTGTTCTATTTTGAATCCTCATTGAAGCGCTTTTCGTTTCGTCTCAATCGGAGTTTCCGTTGAGATTTTAAAACTCCGATTAAGATTTTACGACGAAAACAAGTAGACTCTTCTTGGCTTACTTCAACTTGCTACATAGCGACCTGTCAGACCTCCAGATCGCTACATAGCGATCTGTCAGACCTCAAAAAGCTCCTTCTTTGTGTTCTCTTTTGAATCCCGATTAAAACGCTTTTCGTTTTGTCTCAATCGAAGTTTCCGTTGAGATTTTACGACGAAAACAAGTAAGACTCGTCTAAACTCCTTCGCTTGCTCCAACTCGCCCTTACCTCCATCTTTGTGTTCTCCTTCAAAATCTCGATCGAAACGTCTAGCATGGATGTGTTACCATTGAAACTTTACGAAAAAAAAAACCGTAAAGACTTGTTTTCTCGCATGGATTCAGATTAATCGTATAAAACGACAACGGTTAACTTAACATCTTAGCCGCCTCAACTATACGATTACGTTGAATTTTTTTATAAAATTGACGTCGTATCTAAGGAGAAGATAACTGTCAAGTTCGGAAGATAAATGTCAAGTTTCAAAGGATAAACACCAATATCGAAAATGGCGAACATACACGAGAAGAGGAAGGGGAAATGAGCAAGCAAAACTAAGAAGAGAGAAAACTGTCGAGATAACTAAGGTATTTCCGACTTGAAATTTTTGAAATCACTTGGAATTTTTGTAGGAAATTACTAAGAAATAAAAACGCATTTGAAACCGCCATAGAACTTTAAGGAACGTAAAACCTAGGAGAATAGTCTAGCGAACTATGTCTTAGGCGATTTTTCCTATCTCGATATATTGTTCCATAACTGTTCATCCAGATCTTGCAAATCGATCTAAACTCTCCGAAAATCGAGAAACGATCACGACGCATATAAAGCTCGCTTCCTAAGGAGAAAAAAACTAGAGATATGAACGTCGTCTTAAAACCAATTCGTTTCTGGCAATTTTCTTGGAACCGACATATTCCAAGTCGTCAACGTGGACACAACCAAATCACAGACCAAGCGTCATCTTTAAATCATCCCGAATTATTGACCATTCCAAACCTCAGAAGAAGAAACCTACACAACACTTCAAAGTATCGGTTCAACCGTTTTCTTCCGTAAAAAAAAAATAAAAAAAAATGGGGAGTAGGTACGTATACTATACTCGTATACTCCCAAACTTCAAAAACCTTTGCAAATCGTCAAGAAAACGATTTTGTCAAAGCAAATCGTCTCAAATAGGCAAACGAAAATCTAAAATTCGTCTAAACGCTAGCAACATATCCAGACGATCATGAACATAATCTCAAAGACTATACATCATTTCTTGTCGCAATCATGCGTACAAAAAACCTGTACCAATATCAAACTGAAACTTGACGATTAGCCAAAGTATTGAAGCCCTTTCCGGTTTTAGAAAGCCAGTTTCGTTTAAAAATTTCTACGAGAAATCTTCAATCACCAAAGCATTTCTTTCAGTTTCCGTTGTACCAAGTGAGTCACGGAAAAGCATCAAAAACAGTTGTGACGAAGAAAACTCAAAAATAGATGTAGCATCGTGCACATTAAAAGGAATACTTTCCTCCCGATGGTGGCTAGATCCACCTCTGGTTGACTAATTCATTCCATAAACGAATGTATCATGAGAATCCTCTCATAAAACCTATGAAAAACTTTCTGCGACTAGATCGTAATGAAATAAAATTCGGTAACACTCCATGAGTAACTCCAAGCAACTTTCACCTAAGATCGAAATCACAGCAGAAACGTTTCTCGTAAAACCTGTAGAAACAACTCTACTTTAGCATATGTATACATATCACCGATTTACAACCTTCATAAAACCAGTCCCCGTTACTTACGCACAAAATCCTTCGTTCAATCTGACTATGTCTTACGAAGAAACTTTCTAAAGTTAACATAACAGGCTTTATGAAGAACCCTACGGCTCACTGGCATCTGCTTTTCTTTTCCCTCGGTCACATCCGAGAAGGCAGTCGTCCCGCCGCTGACTCCACACTGGTTATGTAGCAAACCTCTTGGGCTTCGTTTTCCTCAGGCAAAAAATATTCGATTTTCATAAGACTATATGCCACATTATACGAAATATTCATTGTATAACTGAAACCTAGAGCGGATAATCGTTTTCTACGACTATCGGCCATATTAGCATGGATAACCCCAGGAAAATTGGCCTATCAATCTCGACAAGCGCTCTTTGGCCCTCGGTCAATTACGCCTTCCACTAAAGGTCCAAACCAATATTTGCCATCCCCTTTAAGGATGATCGTAAACTAAAATGGCCTTAAATGTTAAAGTACCATGGTATAATCCTTGACCTACAACATCTTTGGCTACCTGAGTGAACACATCCCTCACGTCAAGCCAAATTATTTGAGAAACCATTGCTCTACCACTTAACGGCTAAACGACAATCTATGATTTGTCTAAAAACGTCGTGTGACTATTAAGAGAAAAATTATCGTATAGCTCATAGTCGGAAGTCATATGATAAATTCTTCGTAACGAAACTCAGTCCTAACAACAAATGGTTAACGAAAAATCTAAACTTTTCGAAAATTGACCAAGTTCAATACGCTCCACAATTCAATTTAACCCCGCAACGTTTTACCCATAATATGCGGCATGTAAGGAAAAATTCGTAACAAAGCTTCTACAGCTATACGAAACATCCTCAAAATGCACGAAATAGATCTCGGAAGGCCAACACTTCACAAAGCACTATGAAGGAAAAGGCTTCTTCCCATGGACAAATTTACGCGACACCTCAGTCCTAATTCCTCGATCGTAAATCAAGTTATTAGCATCCAAACAGGAACAACAATTTTGGCTGCGAACATCCGTAGTCAAATCAGAATGTTTCTCAAACGCAGGGCTAAGACTAAACCCATGCAACATCGCAAACCATTTTTAAGCGCGCGAACATTTCAAGCACGAAACACGGCATACGAAAGAATAACAAATATTTAGCATTGCGAGACGTCGCAGAAGCCTAAAGATTCATTCTTCGATGAAATTTCCTTCCTCGATAAAACATCTTCTTGGAAGACCAGACAGTCATACGCACTAACATCTTCTCAAAACATGTCCTTTGCGAAGACTCGAAATGGTAATTTTTACCATTAAGTTTGTTGCTGATCACAACAAACTCTTAACGTCCTAAACAGACTTAGCCATCTCGTAGAGATGACTTTCGTACATCGGACACAAGGATAATAGCACTATAAAAGAAATCCAAAATTTTTGGTCAGCACTTCTAGGAGGCTTAAAAATTGTCCTTGGAGAGATGCTCAGTTCCAACCATACAAGTCGTATAAGCCGAGAACCTATCGCGGACTCTAAATCGGTATGGAATCAGGATGAAACTGAAACGGGATACGTAAGTCGAATTAGTCATCGCCCCCTCTAAAACCAGGAGTAAACCTAGGTCTTGCCCTAAACCCAACGCACTGGTCTCTAACATCTCTAGGCATAGTATCAAACACCCTGATACGAGATCCCAAAATTTGTCTCTTTGTATATTCGAGCGTCTTCAGAAATTCCGCAAGTTTACAAACTAAGGAAAACTCTCGAAACAGATCACGGATATAGCAGTTCACACAGAGTTAGATTACAAGATGATAACTCAGAGTCTTCCTTCTACACCCATATAAAATGCCATCTGCAGAAACACGCCTGATAACCTCTACATATAAACTAGACCGCAAAGGTCTCGCTAGAAAACTAGTCATAAGAACCTTAACTCCAAGACGAACTACGAAAGGCTTGATCCCTTCAACAAGGGTACGTAGGCACCCGTCATAAGGCGCAGCCCCAATCTTATCGCGTTCTACTTTAAGAAGAGCGAGAAGACCCCTTACCACGGACCTTTTCAACCATTAATTCTGCCTAACTCACCTAACTTGCCTAACTTGCCAAGCCACTCGCTACAACCTCACGCTAGAAGCTCATGGTTTTAACGAGCTGGGGGGCTAACTGTTGGGGTCAAAATCGGTCACGACGGAATCAATATCTGAAAGTCCGTAAAAATCAGCATGAACGTTTTTACGAAAAGTAATCTTCATAAAGAAATCTTTACGAAGAGCCTTGCAGTAAAATATTGTTCAAATCTCAATCGAACCACTAAATACCGATTGTCCGAAGGTAACATACATGTATCCAAATCGGCCACGGACAAGCTCAAGTATGGCCATCGGACCACAGACAAGCCAAGAACGATGGCTACGCAACGACCAAGCATGCACCCTGCTCGGTCGCTACGTAGCGACCGAGCACGTGTCCTGCTCGGTTGCTACGTAGCGACCGAGCTCGCGACCGAGCACGCGTCCCGCGCGGTCGTTATGTAGCGACCGAGCTTTCCCGAAACGTCGATACGACACGAATCCATGCATTCTCGTCTTCTCTTTAATTCTATCGTCTGAAGGCCATAGCAAACCTATTTCATGTTCTCGTCATTTGAAGTCATCAATTGAACTTTACGATAAAAACCGCAGAAAGTTCGTTTTTATCGAAAGAAGATGTAATAAACATTTCGAGTCAAAAGACGGCCCAAAGAGACCTAAGACGTAACTCGAAGCCCACTTACGATTTTTAACCAAAAGCCCGTAAACCGTAGGACGGTATATGTTTGGTTCGCAAGGAAAGATAAATGTCAAGTTTCCGCGGATAAATACGAAGTTTTCGAAGATAATTACGAAGATCGGGAAAATGGAATGTCTCCATTTTTAAGCTATGACGGCTTAAAGGCTGAAGGGAAAAAGCGTAGACCGACCTGGGAGCGAGTATATAAGGAGTCCTAGATGAGAGGCACAAGGAGAGAACTTTTTCACAACAAACTTAGCACTTAGAGCAGTTTAAGCAATTTTCCGTTTTTGTTATTCGAGCTGCGACTCAATTAGGTTGTTGTCGTCTTAGGGTTTTAGAACTAGGAATCTTGCCGACAGCTCTTGTAGCCCAGGCTCTTAGCTTGTTGTAACGCTCAAACGCGAATTCAGAATAAGATCTACTTTGCTCTCTTTTTGATTTATTATATTTTCTCGTCTTTATTCCGTGTTCCGATTGCTTGGCGTGTGGCATTAGCAGATATCCGGGACCTTTGGGAAATTAGGGTTCTCCTACTTTCCTTATTTAAACGGAAATCGACATTGCGAATTTCGGTTCCCACACAAGTGTGAGCCAAACAATTATTGACGTTCAAATAAGAGAAAGTTTAGAACTCGGATCACTCAAGTAGTAGAACAGTCCACTGTCGTGGTACTGCTCTCTATGCTAATCGATCTTGATACCTAAACTCTCGTTTGGATCAAGACCCGCAACAAGCAATAGAGATCAAGTCCGATATGTTCACAAAACACCATAATATGTACTTTCGCTGATTAGGGATGTGATGCGATGCTCATTCAAAACAGATCTAGCAACCTATTACACGGTTAATGAATCAGTTAAACCTAGGATCTAACAATAACTGGCCAGTTTAATGCAAGCAATAAGAACAGTTATGAATGAAGACAATTGAATGATTAACTTATTTATGCTTAGCTCACAGATCTAACACCCTAACACCCTAGACTAAGCAAGTGGATTACTCAGCCATGGACAGAGAAAACATAGAGATAACAGATGAAGAAAACATGTTTGAATCAATAATAAAAAGCAAACAGGATTTAGAAATCTTCTCCAAAGAATGTAAACATTCTTCTTCCTTAACAAGAGTACAAGTTTTCTCTCTCCAAAATCTCTTTAAAAAGTAATGTAGAATGTCTAAAAAAATAAGAAAAGATATATTTGCAGGTCTCAAGGAGAAAAAAGGGAAAGCCCTAGGTAAAATCCCGAAATATTTGGAAACTTCCTTAAAAATCTCTGCCACTGGAATATGCACTCGGGGTGTTCTGCATGGTTGGAAACCATCAAGACTGTACTGCGTGAAAATCACCAAATTGCACTCTTTTCTGCCTCTTTTGTTCCAGCTGGTCCATCTCCCATCCAATGCAGCTCCAGACCTGTAATGACTCGAAAAGGACTAGGAAGACTCGATAAAGACTTAAAAACACTTTAGAAAACATTGTTAGAATGTATCAAATCACTGATGTTATTTAGATGGCATCTCCTTGGTGGTTGTGAATGTTTTTAGATAACACATCTGTACCCCGCCACTGGTCGCATCAATCCCATTTGTGAGCTGATCAATCTCTCTTTTGGTTTATTAACTTATTATTTATTCTTTTGACTAAAGATGTACCTTTTTGAGTGGTTTTGGTTTGACAGGAAGAGTCGAACAGGACGGTGCTATCCAAACTGGAAAGAGGTTGAGACTAAGGAAGTGGAGACCATTCAACCAGATGGCATGGAGCTTGAAAAATGGAAGTTTTGGTCTATTTAAATTCTCTTTGCTGGTCTGTGAAAGATTCTGACAAATCATTAAACCTGATTTTCTTTTTGATTTTTGCTTGAGTTTGCCTCTTCATTATTGCATTGTGGTCTCAGAAAACGATATGATATTGTACTAGAAAACTTCTCCAAGTTTTGTGTTTTGTACTTTGTTAAAGTGTTATTATTTGGGTTTTTGAAACGTGTATGAACCTTTTTGTACCGCACACCGTTTGTAGTGGAAACTTAGATTGTTGAATGATATTTTCTTATGTTTGGATGGTGTTAGTAATTGCTTGATAGTCAAGTAATCTCTGAATTTTTAACTTATTTTGTTGCAGAGATATGCTGTTTAATACCAGATTTGTGAGGCTGTTATTTTAGAATATACACATGTTCGTTACATTCTAGTAGTTATAATATTTAATAAGGTATATCTGATGAGGCTCCTATGTTAAGCTTTTAAAAACTAAGCTATGCCGGCTACTTGTGTGTGCACAAAAAAAAACCAGGTACTTGTGCTAACGGGTATTAATTATTGAAATTCAATAACTTGAAACAAAGCTTAGGAAATCAAAAGTCATGGAAAACCCATCAGTTTCTACAGTTGTGAAGTCAGTTTCCAGCTTAGTTGTTTTATGTGCGTCTTCATGCTATAGTTTTTAACCTATAAAGAGGCTTTGATTTACTTATAAAAACTTGATCAAGAAGAAAAATGTATAAGGGAAAAAAAAACCGAGAGAAGAGAGATCAATCTTTAACCTGCATAGCTGCTAGTATTGATAAGAGTCCTTGACATTGTTTGAGCAAGACTGATATTCATTATTTCTGTCATTACTGAATTAATTATAATTTCATCTAGTTACCAATGACAACAAACAATTAAAAAAAACATGCATTTAGATAAGGTCCACAAAACACCAGAGTAACAGCCAGTAACTAATGCTTGAAACAATTCAGCCTTCAGCTTCTGGACATATGCATATAAGAATGACTAACACGTAGTTTCCACTTTATATCTAATAATAATTATTATGATAATTGTTTGCATCTCTGAACTCTCATGAAAACCAACTCCACTGCAGTATGTACACATGGAGAGTATGTTGCGGCTACAGAGAAACGATAAGAGGATAAGCTTCATAAAATCGAAATTTACCTTTGTTATCAGCGAGAATATGGAAGACGCCAGACCGTGCACGACATCAACAGCTTAACTAACAATATGCTTGATATATCAACCTAACAACACAAAAATCATAATAAAAACATTCTGAAAACGGACTCTAATGATACAAAGTAAGTCAAAGCAAACACTCACCACAGCTTTCCCAATAATTGGAAAACGAAGCGTGCTGGCTTTCAAGGCTTCAGTTGCTCCTTACAAAGAATTTGAATGATCTATGTCGAGAAGGGACCATTCTTCTAGGTAACTCATCTACATCTCCAAATACAATGATTTTGCAGGTATTAAACATGGCAACTACGAACACAATTATACGAAATTACAGGATAATTGACATAGCTTGAATTTCATATTCTTACATGCGCTTATGTACTATGATGACGCTCTTATTTGAGAGAGTTTCTTTAGGTTAATTTGAGCATGCTTTGGGATTATTTCAGACACATGGAGAGGGTATAGACCAATCACTAGAGTTGATGGTACCTTCTTGAAAGTTGTTGTAAAAGGGGTGTTTCTAACTGAAATTGGGCATGAAGCAAACAATCAGATTTATCCTATTGCTTGGGTAGTGGTGCAATCTGAGACTACAGATAATTAGATATGGTTCATCCAACAAATCAAGAGAGGTTTAGTTATTCTAGATGGCAATGGTTTGTTTTGCTTTCGGATATCTAAGGGACTTAAACTGCTGTGGAGGCAGAGTTACTGAATGCTGAGCATAGAAAGTGTGTTAAACACATCATGAAAACTTGAAGAAGATTCATGCCAAGAATATTTTACTAAAACAGATGATTTGGGACATTGTTAGGAGCTGCACATAGATAGATCTACAACCTAGCTAAGTTGAAGGCATACAACTTGGCTTGGTACAATGATGTCATGAAACAGAAGCCGCATACTTGTTCTCGACCATTTTATAGAATTGGAGGCTGCTGTGAAATGTTGACAGCAATGCAACATAGTCCTTTAACTTCACTATCACGGAAGCAAGAGCCAAGGCAACAGTGAAAATGTTGGAGATGATAAGAAGACATGCAATGGATCGCATAGCAGAAAGACACATAACATCAAATAGACATGAAGGATTGTGTATGAAGTATGTAGTAAAAATATTTGTAGTGAAGAAGCAGATCCCTGATGATTGTAGAATTTCTCTAGGTACCCGTGGAAAATTGTGAAGTTGATGACGTAGAACAAAAGTATAGATGAGTCTGGATGATAAAGATAAACCTTGTGGTGTATTAGAAATGATATTGAAACTTAAAGAATTTACTTTTTTCATATGAAAATGTTTCTTTTCATAGTGTGAGTCTCTGTTGCTTTCAAACCTCTTTTATAAGACTACTCTGTGTTTTGCTTGATGACAAGCAAAAGGATAAGTCTGGGGGAATTGATATACCATGGATTTTACCACTTTTAGACCATGGTATATGTGTTTTTAAGGTCTATTAATTATGTTTAGAGTATGTTTTAGAGTGTTTTCAGGTTTAAGTAAGTTTTAGAGAACTTTGGTGATTTTGGAGCCTTTTGAAGTGCAGAACTACACAGACGCGTCAGATATTTAGCTATGGATGGAGATATTTCCACAGTGAGATTGGGCTCATCTTTTTACAAACAATAGAGCTTTGAGTTAGCTTTCCAATGCCACCGGTTTAAGGTCAATCAACATCCTACAGCAGATGTTATGCCTGATTTACTGAAGAGTGGTATGTCTGCCTCGCCGGAGAAAGTTGTCGAGGAGATGAAGAAATGTCGATCGACAACAGACACTTGGTGTCAATCGACGGTAACCCCAGAAGACGGGTTGGGCCTATTTCATGATCGATTTAAGCCCAGAAGTTATCGCAAATTACCAGAATGCGTCTGGACGATCTAAAATCCTATTTAAGTGTTTTTTATGCCATTATTGACGGCTACGCTTTATTCTATTCTTTGTTCTTACTTTTATGTAAGAGAAAAGAGAGGAACTCCTTCAGAGTCCTCTTGGAACTAACTCCTTTGGTTTTCATATTGCTTTCTATTTTATATATATTCATCAATGGTTTTTTGTGACAACTATCATGTTTAAATAGATCTCTATTAGATTTAGGGTTTAAAGTAAGATTATGAGGGATTAGCCCAAACTATAGATACGCTAAGGTGATAAGATTTCCTTCAAATAATTGTTTGTAACGCTTGTGTTCTAGAGTAGCTAACTAGAACACTGAAATTAGGATAATTAGACGTACGCGACGACATGGTCTTTTACCTAAATTAATTCTCTTGAGCTAGGATTGCTAGAAATAAATGACAACTAATTTAGTTAATACTAGTGAACCTATTGAACGGCTTGATAAAACTTGTCTAGTTAAATATCGATCGACGCTAATCTCATAGCATTGATTGACACTCGAACCATATCAACAAGTGACAGCTGAGATATTGGACTTAGTCAATAGGATTTATTCGCACGCGGAAGCTGAATACTTTCTCATTAGAATTTGAGTTCTAGGATTGATAACATTAGCATCTATATCATTATAATCATGATACCTGAAACCTTAAGTCTAGCAACCCTCATTCCATCAAAGAACTCATTAATCAACTAAACAATTACCTTGTTCATCATGTTTACTTTATTTACTGCTTTCATACTTGTTTACCTAGCTTAATCGCGACTGTATTGAGTTTATTGTGTGCCCATGCTCCATGTGGATTCGATCCTTAAGTACTACAACTGAACTTCTTATTTGAGAGAGTAAAGTCACTCCTTAGGGTATTTCAAGTGATATGACATAGCAAAAAGACACATAACATCAAATAAGCATGAAGGATTGTGTATGAAGTATGTAGTAAAATTACTTGCAGAGGAGATGAAGATCACTGATGATTGTAGAATTTCTCTAGTTTTGAAGTAAGCTATGATAGAAATTCATATAGTGTCAACATTATAAGGCATACATGTTCATGTGGAAAATTGCGTATCAGTGGAGGTCTTTGTGAAAATGCCTATGGAGCAATGATCAATGATGGTTTGAATGTTGATCATTATGTCTCGAGATTCTTAAGAACACTTATATAGCAGGTAAATTTACAACACAAACATTGAGCTAGTTAGAGGACCAGGAGTGTCTCGGTATGCATTCAAGTTTACCACTGATAGCTGCTCCTCCATAACCTGAATTATCTGGGAGAAAGAAAAAGAAAAATCTAAAGAAGTTCCCTAAAATGTAAGGCAAACATGAATCAACTTTTTTTTTGTCAACGGTTTCATTTCATAAACTCAAAACAGTGTTCTCAAAGTTTGGGGACAGCACCCATAGCATAAACAACAACAACTAAAACGAAGATATTGCAAAGATTAAAAGAGCATGATAGCGGAATGTCGAGAGGGACAAGGTTCCTGACAAAGTAACCTGTAATCTCAATCAAATCCAACCCTGTGCGCAGGGCAGAGAAGGGGACGATAAAGTCCGAAAGAATCTGAAGGCTTGAAGGTCCAAATGATAATGTTGAGTGAGGAGCTTCCTGAAGCATTCCATCATTGGCTTGTAATGCAGAACTCACAATCCACGTTCCATTAGCCGAACAATGCGAGAAGTTCCCAACCAACTCAGAGGCTACCAAACTCCTCTTCCAAAAGATTGGTTGTTGTGAGGTGAAACACCATCGCCAAATAGACAAGCCTGATCCAACAAAATCCATAGCCACAAAGACAGAAGTCCAGATAACAGCCTCACAATGAGGTAATAACCTGGTTCTATAAAGAGTAGCATCCTCATACTGAGGGAAAGGGAGCTTAAACCTGAAGCTCAAAGGGTTTGTAACATCCTCACTACGAGGTAAAGATCCATTCAAAAGCAGCATAATCTCTTGATTACCAGGAATCAAGGATCTCTTACGAAGCAGCCAATTACAATATATTCGGAGACAATTATCGAACAAGAATGACTCACTCCAACAAGATATGAACACCATACCTTGCTACAGCCGGAAGCAAGGGGAGATGGGTCCAACAACATGTAACCAAAGTTTCAAATGAAGGATATGCATTGACTTAGAACTGCAAATAGCAATAGAGAACTGCACTCCAAAAGATTGCGCTGAGGTAATAACAACTGCATACAGAATACTCACCCCCACCAATATTTCAACTTTCGAAGTCCAGTCCTCAAGGACTTGAAATGATGAGCCATGAAAGAAGGTAAGCTTGCAATCAGTTGTCAGTAACCCCAAAAACCTTGCAACTAATATCTCAACTTGATGATAATAAGGCAAATCTCGTAAGGGTGACTTTAACGAATCATGTTCCACACAAGCGACCAAGTTTCTCAGCTTTGACACCGGAATTAGTTGGAAGAAGGAGGAGACCTGGCTAGTGGTGAGAGAGCTGGAAAGAGCGACTTCAGCCAGTAAAGGATTCATCCACAAAGACTGAACAGATAGTATACATGCATCTGAGCAGAGAAGCTTGAGCGAGAAACCGGTAGAAGCACAGAGAAACCATGGCATCGGAGCTTCCTGATATCTCTGATGGTGAGGAGTGGTAAAGGACGACGAGATATGGTGGAGAAACGCACAATCTAGGAGAACTGGTGGAGGGTCGGGAGGGACTGGAGGGACAGGAGGATTCACTGGAAGCATCACGTCGAGATCCGGATCTGGTGGCTCAGTCGGCAGGGGAGGAAAACCAGATGAAACAGTTTCAGGAGACTCCATTGACAGGGAAGGGGAAAAGCTTCGGGAAGGAACGCGAGGCGTCGGCATCAGCGGAGGAGAGGCTCGTGGTTAAGAGAGCAAGCATAAGCCTCAGATATGAGGTAGGAACTGTAATCGACAGTATAAACCCAGCGACGAGGAAGCGCAGAAAAATTTCAGTAAAAGTCTCCCGTGAAGAACTTTAGATCCAAGATCTAGCACAGATGAAACACCCCACACAAACACTGACATCGTGAATCAGTAGCCCTCAACATCAGGATTCCAAAAGCAGAAGAAAATTATGGTCGGAAAGTTTGAAGCGGTGGCCCCCGGCATAGAGTCGCGGTGCGGAGACGGCTGAGCTGCGGAGGAAACTAAAGCCAGGGAAGAGTCACCGGAGTCTTGGGAAGAGCGACAGGGAGCATCGTAGAGGAACAATGGCAAACATGAATCAACTAAGAAGAAAAAGAAGAGGGTTAAAAAACTTGGAAGGGCGTGGTGCACAGTGCTTTGCTCAAAGTGTGCTGAGACGGAACATAATGCAAAAAGGTGTGAGCGTCATCAAAAGAAGAACATGAAGAAGACAATTGAAGAGGTTTATCAATCATTTTCTTGTATTTACTGACATGGTTGTAGTGTATTCTCGTCCTAATGTTTGTAGAAGGTCAGCCACGACCTATTGAGTATAAATAAGTATGGAGAAGCATTGTATGTGCTTAACCCAATAGAAATAAAGTTTTCGAAATAAAGGGGTTTTTAGTTTCTTGTAAGGAAGTCAAACACTATAGAATAAAAATGTTTAACTAGAAAGTTTTTGAGTTATGCATATAGACTTTTGAATGTAAGATGCTAAATAAATAAGTAAATGTGTGTGTTTAGCTTATTGAAAGATTGTTATAAGTAAAACTTGCAAGTTTACTAACAAAATAAGAAGATCACAACAAACTGAATAAAATGAAGAATTTGGAAGACTCTTCTTTGCAAGACAATGAGCGACTTTGTTGAAACATCAATTTGTTCTACCTCACATATAGAACTTCTTAAGAAATATATGTATCAAAAAATATTTTCAAAGAGTTTGCATTGATAGACTATGTGTTCACAATTTATTTATTTTTTTCATTAAAACTTGGCAATACTACCCCCCCCCCCCCCTCCCCCCCCCCACTCTTCAAAAATAATATATTGGAACTTTTGAATTTCGTATCATTGATTGTCATCATAAGAAGTTTTCCTTCTGCTTATAAAACATATGATGATTCTCCTAAATTTTCAGAGCTCCACTATTTTGCTGCACCATTTTTTCTCCATAATCTATCTTTTTGTAACCATTTTGGATCGAGCATCAAAAACCGTGTCAACATCACATTTATAGTATATGTTGATAGTCTTGCACATGATGATGATTTATTTGTTTCCATAGTCATCAATAAGTATTTTCTAAATAATTAGTTTATTACATCTTAAGTTACATTTATCTATTTTAGAAAGTGAAGTGATTTATTAGAAAATGATCCGCAATACCGTCTGAATTATGTCGAAATAAGTGAAAATGTTTTGTCAATATTGTCAAATTTGTAAACAATTTTTCGAACTTCCAAGAATCTATTATTACACAGAATTACTGTCATAGACCAAGAAAACAAACATGCACAATAGCCATATATGGTGAGGAGATGTTACAATTTTATTATGGTACTCCATAAATTATCTTCAACACTGAGAAGAATTGAGAAAAGGACGAGATTAACATATATTATATACATATGTATATATATATATATGCGTACACATATATACATAAATGTGTGTGTGTGTCATGATGATCCATCCACAGTTAACAATTAGTAGATGTATGAGTCTGCAAGGAGCACAAACTTGTGTGTGCATTGGCGGGAAGCTAAGTTTTCATGTTTCAGTTTTACCTCCAATACCGCTTATAAATTCATTTTGATAAGGGGTTTATGTATTATTATCACATTAATTAATTTATATACAAAAAGGTTATGGACATATGATATTAAAAATTATAAAATACATAAATGCGCACTGTGCACGATAGCATAAAGCAGTATTAGCAAATTAGCATCGTTTACTTTCACTTGTGAAAATTACTTAAACCAATCCGAAGAAATAAAAATTCCATATTTTTATATTTATCGTTAATTTTCCCCTAAAATTTTCGATTTCGGATCGACGGCGAATCTGGAGCTTATTCGGCCGGCAAATCCATAAGGGATGTGTGATTCAAAAGAGTGCTGAAGAAACTTCACTTCATCGGAAACCCTAATTTTTAGTGGAGTGGATCTACAAATCTGTTGGGGATAAAGCTAGGCTTGATCTGCTCTGGAGGAAAGTCATAGATTTACAGCATTGTTTCCAAGTAAGATCTCTACCTATTTCTTGACGAATTAATCGATCGTGGTTGATTAGCTTTTTTTTTTTTAATTTTGAAATTAGCGAAGCTTTAAATGTATCAGATTTTGTTGTGATTCTTTTGCTGGAGTTATTAAGCTTACATTTGACTCTGTTCCTGTTTCAACTGATTGTTTTGTCGGAAAAGGAGACAACTTTAAGCTAGATTTGACTTCAGGATGCGTAAATACTCTAAGAGGTTTTTTTTTTTTTTTTTTTTGTATTTCTGACATATGTTAAGCAGCAAATGATCCTAAAATGGAGCTAGTACAAGTGAATTTTCTCTCTCTTTTTAAGGGTCTCAATAAGATTATCCTGTTTTGTGTTAGAATGTTGTCTTTTGACTGAAAGTAATCATTGATTGCAGATGATGATGCTTGAAAATGGGCAACTTTGTGCGTGTTAGCTCCCGAGAACGGTCTTAGTTTCCTTTTGCAGAACGTTTCGAGAAAATTGACCAGAATTATTCTATACATGGAAGCATACAGAGAAGAGGCTCTTAAAGCCAAGCAATTCGCTGAGAGGAGATTTGCAGAAAAGGATTTTACGGGCGCAAGGAGCTATGCGTTGAGGGCGAGGTCGCTGTTTCCAGACTTGGAAGGTTTGTCTCAAATGCTCACCACCTACGATGTTTATATAGCTTCTCAGAGTAGACGCAGCGGGGAGATTGATTACTATGCTGTTCTTGGACTCAAGCCGTCAGCTGGAAAAAGAGAAGTCAAGGCACAGTACAAGAAGATGGCTGTATTGCTTCATCCCGACAAGAACAAATGCCTCGGAGCTAGTGGGGCTTTCCAGATCATATCCGAAGCTTGGGCCTTTCTCTCAAATGAGTTCAAGAAAAGCACTTTTTATTACAAAAGAAAGAAACTTATTGACTCCATGGAGGATCAGAACAACAACAACAACAACAACAACACAGAGTATGTCCCTGGGACCGCAGGATTTGATTGTTGTCCACCAGTTTCAGAAAGACTCGATACATTCTGGACTGTTTGTACCTCTTGCAAAGTTCAGTACGAGTATCTGCGCAAGTATGTCAATAAGCGGCTTTCGTGTAAGAACTGCCGAGGAGCATTCATTGCTGTGGAGACTGGGCCTGGTCCTGTTAGTGCGTCAGTTCAATATGCGCCTCCATCTCATACAACAAGTAATGGCTACGGATCTCATGGCTATGATTTTGTCTCGGGCATGCCTACCAATTCCACTTATTTCTTAGGTCAGTATCCTGCACATGGATATGAATATGACTGGAACTCGTACGTGGGAACATCTCCTGGGAGTCTAGAGTCAAACCGGATGTCTTCTGTATCAAGCGGATATCCTTCTAAGCTGGCCAATGGAGTAGTCTGTAGGGGAAGAAAGAATGTTAAAGAAGGGTCTATCAGGACTTCAAGCGCAGCCACTGATCTGAGCCCACCCAATTGGTCTGCTGATCCTTCACTGACTAAGGCCCCCAGACCTGAGAAGAAGAGGAACGTGAGTTTGGGGTCGTCTGGTAACGGATTTGTTGAAAACACAGAATCAAAAACAACCAAGTTGGATGGAAACAAGGAACCTGAGTCTAAACATCTTGGCCAAAGTCATGGTAAATCTAGACGGTGGTCCGCGCCTGCAACAGGATTGGATACGCGGAAGCTATTGATTAGCAAAGCTAAAACACATATACAGCAAAGACTAGAGATGATGAGATTGGCTTCAGTGGCAGCAGAGGCAATGGCTACAGAGGACGCAGCTCCACTTGATGAAGTAAAGGCCTCCTCCAAGGTAGGAGATGGTGTATTCGGAATAGGAAGGCATGTTTCTTCCGGTCATCAATCTGTTCGGAAAATAAACGGACCAATAACAGTTCCAGACTCCGACTTCCATGACTTTGATAGTAACAGATCGGAAGGGTGCTTCGAGGCGAGGCAGATATGGGCAATTTATGATGAAGATGATGGTATGCCACGGTTATATTGCGTGGTCCGGGAAGTGCTCTCGGTTCAACCATTTAAGATTGACATAGCCTACTTGAGCTCCAAAACTGACATCGAGTTTGGGACAATGAAATGGGTGCAGTACGGGTTTACCAAGTCGTGCGGACATTTCAGGATACGGAACACTGACATAGTTGAGCACGTTAACATATTCTCCCATCTGTTGAAAGACAAGAAGACGGGAAGAGGTGGTTGTGTTAGGATATTCCCCAAGACCGGAGAGATTTGGGCTGTGTACAAGAACTGGTCACCAGACTGGAACAACTCAACACCTGATGAAGTGAGGCACCAGTATGAAATGGTCGAGATCCTCGATGAGTATTCTGAACAGTTTGGGGTTTGCATCGCCTCGCTTGTCAAAGTAGAGGGTTACAAGACCGTGTATTGCAGGAGGGAGGAGAGTACAAAATGGATACCGAGGAAAGAGATGCTCCGGTTTTCGCATCAAGTGCCATCTTGGTTTCTTAAAGAAGAAACCAGCAGCGTGCCTGGAAACTGTTGGGACTTGGACCCGGCGGCTATACCTGAGGAGTTGCTTGGCACGGGGGCAGGAACTGATTGAGATGTAGCTTCACTGTTAGTGCAAGAGACGAGTAAGATCTTTTATATATCTCCATCAAAAGGTTTTTGACTCTGTAGAAAACCCAACTCTATCTACAAGATTTCTGGTTTATTATGTCAGGGACTATATGCGCGCAAGCTTCTGTTTGTTCATTGGAGTTGTTGTATTAGCAATGTTGAAGAATCAAAACATAGTTGGACTTGTTATTTGTTTTAGGATTCTGTATTTCATGTTTCTTTGTTAACTTTTACTATAAAAATGTAGCAAATATCATTTTGCTTTTTTACTTGTCCCTCTCGCTTCAGATGGCTAATGCTACCTGAGATACTTTAGTTTCATCGGTTCGAACTTCAAATTCGACATTTTTGTTTGTTTCAAATTAAGCGAAAAAATATACATGTTTCTGTAAAATAATCTGAATGGAGAATATATAAGCAAAAAAAAGTTAAAAAATTTATTAAGAAATAAACGAATACACATACGAATCTCTTTCATTAACTTAAATTTATTAGTAAAAATCATGAAAATTTTACACTTACACATACTTTTTCCTTCTTCCATATCACATAGACATACTCTCTACTTGTAGAGTACTTTATTGGGCTAAAATGTCTTAACTACCCCACAAATTGAAAACCCAACTCTAGTTTAGTACCTCTAGTTTAGTTAACACTTTTACACCTCTAGTTTAGTTAACTTATATTAACGGCATTTTTTTTAATTTTTTACCTCACATAATTTTCTAATTTTATCCTCTCTGTCCAAACCCTAGATGTCGTTCATTCATCTCCCAAATCAGTTTCACGGCGTAATCCCCTGAATCTCCGATTACTCATCCCACTTTCATATCCTCAAGCTCTCCATTCCAGGTTCCTCCTAACCCTAATTGTTTGTGTTCTCCGCGGCTCAGCTACAGAACCACGCTGTCTTTGTCGCCGCCTCGACATTGACCCATTCTCCGACGAACAATGACTGGTACGTATCTCCTACTCTGATCTCTCGGATTTTTTTGAACTAACTTTAATTCTAACTAGTTTCCTTTAACTGGAGGTGGAGAAACTGGTGTGTGTTCCCGGCCAGATCGCCGGCTTCCGGAACGGCTCTTCGCAACAAACCGTTTCCCAATGAAACGTTTAAACGTATATTCCAAACCCGACATACTCTGTTTCCTCAGTCATGTCCTTCACGGCTCAGACGAGTTTGAGATCATAAGGAACTCTTGCTTTGGTCGCCTATTCGACATCCCTGCTCGCCAGTCCCCTGTCTCGCACAAACTTCTCCACAGCCTTTTGAGCAGACAGATTTTGCCCCTTCAGGAGTATACGCTCTGGCCAGTTGTTGGTGGATCTCCCTTCCGGTTCTCCCTTGCTGAATTCCACACTGTCACAGGTCTCCCTTGTGGTCCTTTCCCCGCAGACTATGAAACACCTTCATTCAACATCAGAAACCCTGCTAAGGACCCTCTATGGCGCAAACTACTTGGGCCTGACTCGCACATTACTATAGCTGACATTGGGCACATGCTTGAGACTGACCAAACCATTCCCAAAGACAAGAGGCTTCGACTCGCACTCATCATGATTGTCGACGGTGTGCTTATCGCTCACAAACAAGTTGCCAAGCCTACTCTACGCTATGTGCGTATGGTCGACAACCTTGAAGACTTTTTAAACTTCCCCTGGGGCCGTGAGTCTTTTCTCAAAACCATTACCTGCATGAAACCACCCACTGATGCTGAAAACCCCGTAGCAGCGCTAGCTCAAGTTCTTCAACAGACAACCTACAGACTCACGGGATTCCCTCTAGCGCTCCAGCTTGTGGCATTTAAAGCAATTCCACTCCTTGCGGCCAAAATACCAGCACCACACTACACCCTCAAATTGCTAGACCTTGAAGAAGGTCACCTACCACCACATGGCTCTATACACCTTGAAGATTTCCTCACAGTCGAAGTAAACCCACAGGTTAGTTGTAGAATCTATGCTTCTATTTCTAGTAATTGTTCTCCACTGCAGACTATAACCGTGTGCCCAATGCAGCTGTCTGTAACATCACTCATACCACTGTCTCCAAATGCACCATCGTGGGGAGGCGAGACTTACGACGAGCGAGTCTGTTATATGGAGAACCTGATCGCATCTGGCAATAAATTCAAGCCCACCGACTGGCCTGGCGGCGATACATCCAACCCTGAGTTTGTTTTCAGTCCTGCGGTCCAAACGGTTCACAGGAAGCAAACAGTCCCCAAGAAACATGCTCTCAAAGTCAACAAAGCTCCAACAAAAGGAGCATCATCATCTCGCAAACAAAGGAGAATCTCAAACTACTTCAAATCTGATGTTGCCGCGGGGGCGCCCACGAACGAGTGGCTAGCAGCCAAAATCAGAGAACACGACGGTTTGTTAGCTCAGCTGCAGTCAGATAATCGGCGTCTCAAGTTGAAACTGAAGAAACGCCACAGGAAGCCGGGCTGTAAATTGACTTCGATGACACCAACGCTGCGTAAAGGAAAATCAAAGTTTACTAAGGTACACTACAACTACCGTCCACTTTTATGTACCCCCAGTGGCCACTAAACATAATATGCTTTCCTATACGACCAGGACATGAGCCCGCAAAAAACCAACAATGGACAGCGACCAGCTTCTAGCCCTACCCAACAAGACAACAACACTGCAAATGATGAAAATCAACAGGTAGAACATATATTTCGAATGGCCAGTCACATACATTGCCCACCGTTAACTCCTACAACGTAATCTCAACATTTCTGTTAGGTAACCACAAGCTCCCAACCATTTGGGCACGACCAGCTCTCCGCCGGATACGTGGAAAACTCTACTCAGTCACAAGATCCTCAATCACCGGCCCTCACCAACTCAAGAGAAGCAACCATTGCTCAAATGCTACAGGTAATACTAAGCCACGCAAATATGCACGTTCTAGCGCTTCCTAACACACCAGACCGTTAACCCGTTTCAGGAAATCATAAGCTCCCGCCAGCCAAAGCAAGGCGCTTCCTCGCAACAAGCAACCAAGGTAATCTAGTGTGGAAAAAAAATACCCAAAGACATGTCGATTCCTCTAACCACCTTAAAATACCATAAGCCTTACCTTTTCTTTTGTAGGTACTACCATCTCCCTGTCGACCACAAGAACCCATCCACTCCTACTCTCGATCGCCAACTCCAACACCCATTTCTCCAGTTGAGAGCCAGTACAACGCCCAACGTTTTTCTGCAGGAATTAATGAGACAACAACCGATGATGCAGACTTCATCATCAGCAGCGTCATTGGCTCTATCGAACCAGCAGAAACAACCTCAAGTCCTCAACGCCCCCACCAAGCCTCTAAACCAAACCAGAATCCTCTTCACCAAATAACTGCAAACAGCTCCCCAGAAAAACAGTCTACTCATACAAAAAACAAACTCCAAATAACCCACAAAACACCTACAAAGCCCTCACAGACCCACGAGATACAAGTTTCGTCCGCACCTCCGCGACTATATCCCTCCACCCAAAACGCCCTACTCATCTCCTCTAAACCTACCAGAATCAACGAAGTTCGCAAACCAGCCTCAATGAAAACCCCCTCCCAGCTAGGCTTTACTGCACACGCATCGACTGTGAATGCGTTCGCCTCACAAGCAACTTCCAACCATACTACCACAAGCAGCCCATCAGTCCAAGTAAGGAACAAACCAATGAAAATTCTTCCGCCTACAAAATGTCTTTTCCTACTAACCAGTTCGGTCCTTGCAGGCAAACTCTGGAACGTTGCTTGAAGCTACGTCTGAACTTATATGCGTCAGCGACTCCTCACCCTCAAAACCAAAACGAGATCACTCCCCCTCTGTGCAAGAGCAAGAGCTGGCACGCCTGCTGCAGAACTCACCCACAGTCCCCGCCACAATGCTTTTCCCTCCCATTCAACCACAACTATGGGAGTTCTTTCTACAAACTCTTCACAACCACAAAGACATGTAAGTAAATGGGCGAGAATGAAATATGTAATCGCTTTTTGCTTTAAAACGTTGACCACTAAACACGTGACCAAAAAAAATTGCAGCTGCCACATCAACCCATACACAACAGCCTTCACAAACTCATCACTTATCGAGCTAGCAACTCCAGGGCACTGGACAGACAGCACGGTACGTTACCTTGTACTGCAAATTCAGCTTGTTTTGCACTCTATATCTAACAGAGTAAAAACAATGTCTCGACACCAATGTTTGCAGCAAATGGAAGTCCTCATGTACATGACTGGTGTGTCGCACAAAAACGTTTTGGCCAAGGAAAACAGCCTCTTCGTTACCCCATGGCTCACTTCTTACATACAGAAGAAATGGAGACAATTCAATGCCGCTGTTGACAAGGATATGTTTCGCTGGGATTCACAGTTGTCAAAACTTGTTCTACTACCAGGCCAAAAATGGGTTAGCAACATCCACACCATCTACGCACCAATGATATGGGATGACAGACACTGGGTCGGCCTAGCTATCAATCTCCCATTGAGCCATGTTGAGGTCCTGGACCCATTCTTAACTCTCTACAGCGAAAGGAAGGTGAAAGCTGCACTACAACCAGTTCTTGAGATGCTCCCATTCGTCATCAGCAAACTGACCACCAACTCGCCTTCACAGTTCGATGGTTCTCGCCCATTTACATATCAACGCCGACAGGAGATATACATCAACCACAGCGGGGGGGATTGCGGGCCTTTGAGTGTCAAGTTCATGGAAATGCATGCTAATGGAGATCCAGACCCGCATATGGCGGAGCTGACGGACGATATGGTCGTCGCCGTGCGCAAGCAATACGCTATCGACATCTACCGCAACATTGTCATCCCCACTTACTCTAACCATTAGCCTCCGCCCACTACTACTTAACCACGCCATCGTCTTTTTTTCGCTTCTGTAGACTCTTTTCACAATCTTTTGTTATCTAACTGCATCGAAACTCGTTTATGTTTTGGGTATCGCCACCGTGGCTTCTGCTTTACAACAAACTCTTCCTTAAAAAAATTTATGCAACAGCGTACGCCGTCTAAAATCAAACAAAAACATACAGTCAGACCAGAACTAACGTCTCGGCCCACGCCTAAAAAAAAACTTAGAGCACAAATGAGGGGGAATAACAAAACAAACAACGATAGCCAAATCAAACGTCGTTAACCACGCTTTCCCAGAGAAACACAGCTGATTGGGATTATCAAACCAAACAACATTGGCCAATCTGCCACGAAAAGATCAACATATAGAAATAAAGTGACACGTGGTCGAGTTCATCGCAAGAACCATTCTACTGAATTAAAACCTAGATCCCAGTCCAACAAGATGTTCGAAATTACAAAAACGCCTTAGGTACGTTGCACGCTACCCACAAAACATATAACCGCAACTCAACGACCACACAAACACACACACCTCCCACCAACCTACCCGCAAAAAGCTTTGTACACCAAAGCTAAACCACCGGCAACAAAAACAGCAACCCCAAGATGACGATACGCTCCAAAAACGGCCTTCCGTTTGTTACTACATTCCTCTGCTTCCCTCAGTTTTGCGTCATTCTCTAATTGACAAACACGGGCCTCGAGGCTTCCAAATTGAGACTTCAGGCAACGACCCAATGCAATGCAGTCACCTCCCATCCTCTCCAACTCAGCAAAAGCCTTCCCAATTTCCACTTTCTGTTCCTCCAATTCCTCGGCCATAGCTACCTCTACCCACTTGAATAGGTGTGACTCAGTCTGCCGCTGTAGTTGTTCGTTCGTCGTATAAAATTAAAAAAAAACATTACTTACTCTACACACCGTAAAAACTCAATCAAATCCAGCTCCAAAAAAAAAAAAAAATACCTGCAGCGCGCCCTGGCAACGGTAGAACCTCCGATAGGGATTCTCATTGGTCTTCGACACCAGCAAATCCACCTTCCTCCCGCACCAGCAACGCTGAGGGACTCCGATTGACTTCTGTCGTTCTTCCCGATTCACCGAACTCCCAGTCGTGCAGCTCATCGCTCCCCTGCTACAAAAACCAAATTTGTCCCACGCTCAGATCTACAAAACTAAAAAAAATATTATAATATTTGGTAAAAAAGTGGCAAAACCCAAAACGACAAGAGAAAATCCCGTTTGGTTAAGTTTTCAAACATTTCTATTTTCGCATTCCCACCATTTTTAAAGATGGCCCGCCACCCACATAGCTCACATACATATGGTCACATCGCCGACCATACAATCTAACCGTTGCTACGTTAACCACACCATTTGCCGCAAACGCTGGTGTACCATAACCACAAACCACGGGTTACTGGACCGATAAACTCCTGTTCAGTTTGCAATCTCTAGGGTGATTCTAACAAATTCATTAATTGACGTTCTATAACCATCCGTTTTTGCGTCCACCAAACACACATATTCATCGTATCCACATGGTTGAAACGCGCGATGCACCCGCTGACCACGTAAACAATGACCACGTAAATAACACATTTTTGTAGGGAGTGTAACAAAGAAACAGATGCGCTAAATAAAAACCCACAATACAGTTTTCATAAATCCAGATGCATGCCAAAAGTGAAGCAAATGTGAAGTGCGACACCACACAAAACAAAAGGCCATCCTTGTCAAATAACCAATCCAACCACACCTCAAAAAAAAGTTTCCTTTCCGAAATACCCGAACAAAAACACTACGAGGGTCACCAAAACAACGATAACACCACGGAAACGAAACAAAACATGTCAGGAACGTCACCGCAAAACAAAACTTCTTCCACACCGGTGTTGCAAGCCCCCAAAAAAAAACCCCTTGCTACGCTACCGGTAAATTGATGGCTCATATAGGATTCTGACAACGTGTCCTGTTATGACCCTCCATCTTGCAGCGACCACACCTTATCGTCACAACTTTGGTCTTCTTCCCCACCTGGTGTTTCAACAAATTGCACTACTAAGAATCATTCTCACCAAAACAGAGTCGCACGGGATAATAAATATATTCGCACTTACTGGAAACTCGCCGGTTGATGGGATGCGCGTCTTCCTACGCCTACCAGCCTGACGTTTGGTTATTGGCGGGTACAGTATTCGTTCGCTGATATCTTCGGGAATCTCTACATCCTGTGGCTTCTCCTCCGGGCAGATGAGACCTGCATACGTCTCTCTCCAAGCAACGGTCTTGTACCAGTGACCAACCAATAACTCGTAAGGAAGCCCTAGACGATCTGCAGCAAGCATAGCGTGACCACATGGGATTTTGATCCGGTCGAAATACTTGCAGGTGCACCTCTTCTCCTCTAACATGACATGGTGCTTTGCGCCAAACTTTCCAACAACTTCGCAGCTCCAGTTTGAAATGGGGTTAACCTGAGTTCCTCGCATTGTGGCCATGCTCTTAGTCATGACTTTGTCAACCTCAACTGTCACGGTCCCGTGGTGTCGCTCTGCCTTTCTCCTACGTGCGTTGAACCATCTAGTCATCATCCTCTGGATGAAGATAACAAGCTCCGTAATTGGCGATCCCCTACCCTCTCCAAGGGCATTGTTGAGCTGCTCTGCTATATTACTGGTCATTATATTATACCTTTCACCCCCAAAATAGAATCTTGACCACTGACCAGTGCCAATGTTAGTGAGGTATATGATGCAGGCACTGTTAGATCCCCTAATCTTGTTGAAGTATTCCTTGTAATCAGATAACCTGTAAGCAGTCGCAGCTTTCGTGACGAGCTTCGCCAAACCTTTGCTAGAGAAGCGGGAATTGACGTTTCTAGCTAGGTGAACAATACAGCACCCATGATGCGCAAGAGGGTAGATGCGTTTAACTGCGGTGGCAATGCAAGCGGCCCTGTCTGAGATTATGGCCAGGTTCTTGGAGTCAGCTAAGATCCTTTCTACCTTTTGAAGAAACCAAGTCCAAGCTTCCTCGTTCTCGGCGTCGACTATAGCGAATGCAAGTGGAAAGACCTGAAAGTTAGCATCTTGCCCACTAGCAGTCAGCAAGACACCTTTGTATTTCCCGCTAAGATGAGTGCCGTCAATAACCAGCACATGGCGAAGCTTCTTGAAACCTTCGATTGAAGCCCCAAATGCCAGAAACAAGTACAGGAAGCGCTCGTCACCGTCGTCGTCTACCTCGGTTTCCAAGTCAGCAATTGTTCCGGGGTTGGCGAGCTTGAGCATGTAGAGGTACTCTGGTAGCTTTAGGAAGGACTCCTCGTCAGTCCCGGTAACCTCAGACGTTGCTATATCAATAGCACGATAACACTTCATGTACGATGTGGATAGCCGTAGATCCTCCAACACTAGCCTCTACAGATCTTTTGCCTTCGGGTTCCTATTGTGCTCACCAAATCGGGATTTGTAGACAGCAGCTATAACCTTTGAGGTTGCTTTCCCTCTGTATCCATTTCGGGTCTCAATGGGGCAACGGTGGTCGAGCTGTGCCTTCTTGATCTCGTAGTAACCACAACCACGCATCTCATGAGCCGTTACCCTCCAGTCACAGTGAACGTCAGGGCACTCCACTACAATGTAATTCAACTTCGTAACAGTCTGCGTAAATTGGAACAGGTTTTTGATAGCATAGATTGCTAACGAGATCTGACAATCTTCTTTGCTCCCATACATCTTTCCAACATAGACACGACCATCGTCTTTATCTGAATCAATGTCTGGTATTTCTTCAACCTCGTATGTGGTGTCGTCGAAGAGTGGCGGGATGTCGAACTCCTCTTCGTCGACCTCTTCTAGTTTACGCGTCTCCCTCTGAGACGGTGTGACCACATTGCTATGACCAGGGTTTGCCGACCATGGAAACTTCACGTCTTCGGGCTCTGCTGTTGTTTTGGCATTGGAGGGACTGGAGCCGCCTGCGACGACTGTATGGTCAAAAGCGTTGTTGGTGGTGCAGCTATAAGTCCTACGGGTAGTGTCCTCAGCATTGAAGACCTTATCCACAACATCAGTACCGCCGTTGTCCTCTCTTATGAACGGGGCCCAGAACTCTTTGTCGTATCCTCTAGGACGAACATCTCTGTCATCTACCTCATCAGCCAAACTGGAGTCGCTATCGATGGTTTCGCACGGCTCCCCCTCGTTGCTCCTCAGGCTTTCGCCCCTGATTTTCTCTTCAACCTTCTCGACCTCGCGTAAGAGCTCGTCTTCCTCAACAACAACATTGTCGATTTTAGAGGCCGCCGATGAGACATAACCACCTTTACCGGAGCTCCAAACATCGTCGAACATCTTTCTCTTCATTGCCTGAGCTGGTGTGCGGTAGCCTTTGGCCCTGGAGTCATCTCGGGAACTTTGATTCCCACGATCAAAGGCGTCGAATTTGGCAAAGAGATTCATAGGGGCGCCGACCTTCAGGTGTCTGCTGAAAAACCCTACCGCGCCGTCGTTGGTGAGCAGAACAGGGGGGGTCCTGATGCCTGTCGCAAGTTCTATGGATGACGGTGGCCAGTAACTTAAGGCTACACTCCCCAGCTTGCCCCCGTAGCTGAACTCTTTCATGACGTTTGCCTCCAACTCGCTCAGTGTAATGCCTTCTCGGAAGGGGACCATGCGAGACATCTGCTGTTTGTCAACGAAAAAATTCCACTTCCCATCTTCTCCACAAACCCAGTCGCCGGCCATCACCATGCAATACTCGTCCATGTCGTGACCACAAGTTGTTACGCCTGAAAAACAAAGACGGTCAAAAAAATCAGAACAACTACATACATTGCAAAACCCAAAGTGAATATTGATGCATCTAGATCTATAACTCCTAAAAACCTTACTCTCAGATTTGGTTGCCGGAAGATTTGCTGCTAGCAGAGAAGAAAGAAGATAAGAACAAGCAATTAATAAACCTACTTTACCGCTTAAAGCATCGTTGTACTGAATTCAACAAGAGCCGTCCGATTCTTTTCCTAAAATATATGTATCTAACGGCTCACAAATAATAGCTCTGTTTAATGTACTACAAAACTTTAACCATTTAATTGCGACCAAGCCCGTGTAACGACAAATATCAAAGGAAGTTACTTGGCCACTTTAGACTTAACCATGGTTAGAAAGTTTGTCTATGAGAAGGGCTTTTTGGGGACTGAAATAGTTAAAGCAAGGAGGAAAGTATACCTCATGCTCAAAGTATGTGAACATGCAAGAAACACATAAAAAGTACCCTAAGACGTAAACGTCTCAAAAATCATTCGTAATTTGTGACGTTGTTGTGAAAATTCTGATCAGTACACACCCGTGTTTTGAGACTATTTCATAATACTCAAAAATATAATTTACGAATATAGATAATTATGATATACTCTTCAACACTAACAACAATTATGATATACCTATCTAAGGCTTTCTTGCAGATTGCGTTTTCTAATGATTTCTTAGTTTGTGTTTTAGGAGGAAAAGGAGGTAAAGTTCTATAGACTCTTTCAATTATGGGCTCGGGTTGAGTAGACCGTCGATCGACGGGTTTCTCCGGTTATCGATCGATGGTGGGTGTTTTGGGTCGATCGACGTCAGTTCCGTACTGTCGATCGATTTCATCCTCAATCTCCGTATCTTCTTCTAGTTCTAAGTCTATTGCCTTTTCCTTAGCCTTTTCAGCAGTGGTTTTTCGGTTGTCTTGAGATGGATGTGGGTCAAGTTCGTCAAGAAAAATAGGATGAGAGTTGCTTTTCCCGGTCTTATCGGCATCGTCAGGCTTTCCAACATCTGAATTATTCCTCGTATCTGCTGCGAGGTTTTTCCCGCTGCGCAGCATTACGGCACTGACTTGACGTCTTGAGTTTAGATCAGTTCTTCCGGGAAGACATCCAGCGTTTCTCTTTATGGCAGTTGCAATCTCAGCTACTTGACCTTATAATTTTCGGATTAGTTCTCCTAAAGAATCTGCTTTCTCCATCAATTCTCCGTAAACCATATTTATCTTTCCGTAAAACTCTGATTTTGTCTTACGGTTGCCAGTAAGAGCTTGTCTGATATTGAACCTTTCTCTTCCAGTACGTGATTTTAAAGCAGTGTCATAAGCTTGGGTAAAGCTCTCGACATGAAGCACAGAGTAAGGATCAGAGCAGTTTGTTTCTTCATCTGAATAATCATCAGTGTCAGACAAAGCGTTGTCGTCGATCTAGG
Source organism: Brassica rapa (assembly GCF_000309985.2). Taxonomy (NCBI): domain Eukaryota; kingdom Viridiplantae; phylum Streptophyta; class Magnoliopsida; order Brassicales; family Brassicaceae; genus Brassica; species Brassica rapa. The sequence continues at coordinate 7,484,915 of NC_024798.2, read as the reverse complement.
CTATATCAGATCGGTGTTTGTTTTGAAGAAAGGAATGAAGGGATTTAAGGGAATTCTTAATTTCTAATAAATCAGAATTGTCTTTTGGATTTGAGTTAAATGAGCTAACTCGCGATCAAATATAAAAAAAAATTATAAAATTATAAAATAAATATAAAATAAAATAATTTTCAAAATATAATTCAAAAATTAAATATTAAAATCCAAAACAATAATATTAAATACTGAATAAATCCAAAACATAATAATAAATTAAGTAAAAGCTAAATTAGTGATCTTAAAATCTATTCTACATATGAGTCATAAGATGATTCATCTTCAAAGTCTTCAACTATTCAAATCATAAAGATATATATATATATTCCGCATGAGAGTATTAGGAATATGTTGTTTTACATTTTAATTCTAAAAATATATGACATGAGGATTGATATCAATATTCTTTTACATTATTATATATATATTTAAAACTTTTTGGTTTTACATTTTATTTTTAGTATATAAATATGATTAATATAGAAATTATCTTTTCTTACATAAGAAAAATGGAAGTCATCCACACACACACACATATATATATATATATATATAATATAAAAACGATTAGTTCATGAGTTAGTTCATGTTCATTAAAGATCGTTCATATAACTCGTGATCTAATTTAAACTCGTTTATTAAACTTATTTATTAAATTAGCATAAAAAACAGAACCCATGCTTATAAAAAAACAAGTTGAGCTGAACCAGTTCATGAGGTATAACTCATTTTGACACTTCTAAATTTACGTGAAGTTATGCTTGATAAAAACAATTTATAAATACCAAAAGAACAAAGAAACAATCACAATGAGTAGGTGTAGGTGTAGGAGAAAGAAGTATTGATTCTTTCAATATTTTTTTAAATATGTAATTAAATTATTTGTAAATTGTAATGCCTTCCCCACCTAGATGATGAGATCATCATGGATTCAAAATGGTGTTCAGGAAAAGACAAAAGAAAATATACAATTGAGCAAAAAAAGAAGAATAGAGAAGTAAGTGCACATTCTTTTTCTTTTATCTTTCTCATAATTCTCTTCTTTATCGGCAAGTCTGATCATTGAGTCCAGTTGGCTAATGAGGAACACCAGCGAATAATAATTATAAGTCGTCTCTTCTTTAAGCTTTTGTCACACATCTGAAATAGCTTTCTTTACCCTGAAACCATGAAAGAAGAAAAAGCTTTGTCCTTTTTCTCTTTTCCACTTCTTTACTGAAACCATGTCTTCCTCCATTGCAACCACTGGGTTTGGTTCATCTTGTCGTCTTCTGTCTTAATTGGTTTCGGTAAGAGAAAAAAAGCTTCCTCTTGGAGGGTTTTCAAGAACTCAAACTTTTTAACATCATGACGTTGTTGTTCTGTTCTGCGGGAGAGATCTGAATTTTCCGGTTACTCTTCAGCTGAATCTGGAGATTAGGGCCTCTTCATCTTCTTCGCTGACACGAGTCGACATGTCTATAACTCGTGAACTCACTTCAAAGAAGGCAGAGGAATCCAAGGGTGGTGTGAAGTGGATAAAAAAGCCTCTCTTCTTCATGATAATGTGTTGCTTAACCACCTCTTTGGTGATTGTTCTTTTGATGTCCTCGGGGAAGGAGGAGGAGACCGGTTCTTGTAATGGGGAAGCTAGAGTGTTGTACAGACATCAAAACGTCACTAGGAGTGAGATTCATGACTTGGTCTCTTTGTTCTCTGATTCAGATCAGGTAAATCATCTGAATTGACTTTGGTTTAAAATTGTGCTTCTTGAAAGCTTTATATAAAATAAAATGCATCAGATGTGTCAACTTACCACTCTCTGCATCTGTTTTTTTCAGGTAACATCCTTCGAATGTCGAAAAGAATCCATCCCTGGAATGTGGGCAAACTATGGTATTACATGTTCTCTGAATATGCGTTTGGAGAAAGAGGAGACTCAATGCGGCCATGACAATTCAAAGAGCTTAATTCCCTGGAATCTTATTAATCCATCAGGCTTACAACAGGTTAGATAACATTTGTTTGTAGAAAAATGCCTTCCCAAAACGTTATTTTGGTAATATTATATTTTGGTTTGTGTGTAGAGTTTACTGCACCCCGAAAACCACAGAGAAGGGCTGGATTGGGATTTGCCATCTTATTTAAGAAATACATGGTGGTGCCTTATCTTTGGTCTACTCGTGTGCCATAAGATTTTTGTTTCTCATTCTAAACCACCGAATGAGATAGAAGGAAAAACAAATCTGCAAGATTCTTTAGCTCAAAAGCAGCAGCAGCGAGCTTGTAGAGGGGCTGGGAAATGGAGGAAGAACATCCTTCTCCTCGGTGTCATCGCAGGAGTTTCCATGTCGGTTTGGTGGTTCTGGGACTCCAATCAGAAGATCATACTGCAACGGAGGGAAACTTTAGAAAACATGTGTGATGAGCGAGCCCGTGTGTTACAAGATCAGTTCAATGTTAGCCTGAACCATGTTCACGCCTTATCTATTCTTGTATCCACCTTTCACCATGGTAAAACCCCTTCTGCCATTGATCAGGTGATGTGTTTTTTTTCTTTCTCTTACCGCTATTTACATTTCATGTTTTTGCAATTTGGAAGATGTTAAAACCATAAACTTCTTCTTTGTAGAAAACATTTGGTGAATATACTGAGAGAACAAACTTCGAGAGGCCCCTTACCAGTGGTGTTGCGTATGCTTTGAAAGTCCCACACTCCAAAAGAGAGCAATTTGAGAAGGATCATGGGTGGACAATAAAGAAAATGGAAACTGAGGACCAGACACTTGTCCAAGATTGTGTTCCTGAAAATTTTGATCCAGCACCTATTCAAGACGAGTACGCTCCAGTCATATTTGCTCAAGAAACTGTTTCCCATATTGTATCGGTCGACATGATGTCTGGACAAGTCAGTAACCATGTTCCTAAAATGTTTCCTTTGCCTTTTTCCAAACCAATGTTGGTTAAATAAGAAATTCTCAAAATCTCTCTCTCTATTTATTTTGCAGGAAGACCGTGAAAACATCTTGAGGGCAAGGGCATCAGGAAAGGGTGTATTAACATCTCCGTTTAAGCTTCTGAAGTCAAATCATCTCGGCGTTGTCTTGACCTTTGCTGTCTATGACACGGACCTACCCGCTGATGCTACAGAAGAACAGCGTGTTGAAGCAACTATTGGGTACTCTTTTTTTTTTTTTACTTTTCTCAATTAAAATGGTTGTGCTGATGTACCTTACTTAATAAGATACACATGAAACAGATACCTTGGTGCATCATATGATATGCCATCGCTGGTGGAGAAACTTCTTCACCAACTTGCCAGCAAACAGACAATTGTGGTGGATGTTTATGATACAAGTAACGCCTCGGGTCTAATTAAAATGTACGGAACTGAAATTGGGGATACAAGTGAAGAGTACATAAGTAGCCTTGATTTTGGTGATCCATCCAGAAAACATGAGATGCGCTGCAGGTTTTACTCTAATGACATCTTTCTGTAAAAGCACTCTCTTCTGTCTTTTCTTTAAGTATGAAAATGGCAATATTTTTCTTTTATACAGGTTTAAAGATAAACTTCCCATCCCTTGGACAGCGATAATACCGTCAGGCTTAGTTCTGATTATTACTTTTCTGGTTGGTTATATCTTCCATGATGCCATCAGTCGAATTGCCATAGTTGAAGAGGACTGTCAGAAGATGATGAAACTGAAAGCTCGCGCTGAGGCTGCTGACATTGCCAAATCACAGGTGAATTTTCTCAATCGAATACTCACAAAAGCTTCTTGTCACTGATATGCTTCTTTGTTTATGCAGTTTCTGGCAACTGTTTCTCATGAGATACGGACTCCAATGAATGGTGTTCTAGGTAAATCTTTTTACTGTCTCCTTTGCCATTGCATTTTTTTGTGTGGAATAGCAGCTGAAAGGTTTGATAAGCATATGTTGTAACAGGAATGCTGAAAATGCTTATGGACACTGATCTTGACGCGAAACAAATGGACTATGCACAAACTGCTCATGGGAGTGGGAAGGATCTTATATCACTAATAAACGAGGTTCTTGATCAGGCAAAGATTGAATCAGGAAGGCTTGAGCTTGAAAATGTGCCTTTTGATATGCGCTTAGTTCTGGATAATGTTTCATCTCTACTCTCTGGCAAGGCAAATGAAAAAGGAATTGAGGTACAATATAAACCGCATGACCTTCTGCTTAAATGTTTTCATATATAGCAAACAAATGTTGGTTTATTGTTACAGTTGGCAGTTTATGTTTCTAGTCAAGTTCCTGAAGTTGTAGTAGGTGATCCGAGTCGGTTCAGGCAAATAATTACAAACCTGGTTGGAAACTCAATCAAGGTGATCCAGTTTCCTACTTCTATACAAAAGAAAAAAGTCTTCCTCCACTACGAATAGTACTCATTTGTTCTTTCTGTAACAAACAATATAATAGTTCACACGGGAGAAGGGACACATATTTATCTCGGTGCACCTTGCAGAAGAGGTGAGGGAGAGTGTTAATATCAAAGATGCAGTACTAAGACAGAGGTTAGCTGTGGGAAGCAGTGCGTCCGGTGAGACAGTAAGCGGGTTTCCTGCTGTGAATGCATGGGGAAGCTGGGAGAGTTTCAAGACAATTTACAGCACTGAGAATCATACTTGTGATAGAATCATCAAATTGCTAGTTACAGTGGAGGACACAGGGGTGGGCATACCTTTGGATGCACAAGGAAGAATATTCACTCCTTTTATGCAAGCTGACAGCTCCACATCTCGTACTTATGGTGGGACCGGCATAGGTTTGAGCATAAGCAAGCGTTTGGTTGAACTAATGCAAGGAGAAATGGGGTTTGTGAGCAGGCCTGGGATAGGGAGTACTTTTTCATTTACGGGAGTTTTTGGGAAAGCAGAAACAACAAGTTCGTTTAATACTAAGTTTGATCTAGCTATTCAGGAGTTCAAAGGACTGAGGGCATTAGTTATTGATAGCAGAAACATTCGAGCAGAGGTGACCAGATACCATCTGCAGAGATTGGGAATATGTGCAGACATTGTTTCAAGTCTGAGAACAGCATGCACATGTGTCAAGTACTTCACATACATTTTCTTTACTTCTAGCTTTGCTATGTTAATATGACATGAAATGTTTATTCCATTGCTATATATATATAGTTATGTTTCTGTGTTTTTTTTTGCAGCAAATTAGGAGGTTTGGCGATGGTTCTAATCGATAAAGACGCGTGGAACAAGAAAGACTTTGAACTACTTGATGGGTTGCTTAATTGTAGCAAAGAAACCACCACAAGACCGACAAAGATTTTACTTTTGGCAACCTCTGCAACTCTTGTAGAGCGCAGTGAGATGAAGTCTTCTGGTCTGGTGGACGAGGTGGTAATAAAGCCCCTTCGGATGAGTGTCCTAATATGCTCTTTGCAAGAAACCCTGGTCAATGGTAAGAAGAGGCAACCAAGCAGAAAGCGAACGAATCTTGGACACTTACTGAGAGAAAAGAGGATTCTGGTTGTGGACGATAATCTGGTGAACAGAAGAGTCGCTGAAGGCGCGCTTAAGAAATATGGAGCTATCGTTACATGCGTTGAGAGTGGGAAGGCTGCATTGGCAATGCTCAAGCCGCCTCACAACTTTGATGCTTGCTTCATGGACCTCCAGATGCCTGAGATGGACGGGTAGCTAAGCTAATCACTTTAGGGTCTCATCATCCTCATTCAGCTTTTGATAAATTTTATATCATCTTTTTTTTTTTTGTGTACAGATTTGAAGCAACGAGGAGAGTCCGTGATCTAGAGAAGAAGAAAATAGTTTCTGGTGAAATGTACAGTAGCTGGCACGTTCCAATATTAGCAATGACAGCTGATGTGATTCAGGCTACTAACGAAGAATGCGTCAAATGTGGGATGGATGGTTATGTATCGAAACCGTTTGAAGAAGAAGCTCTCTATGCAGCTGTAGCAAAGTTCTTTGAATCTGATGGTTAAAAGACTAGAAAGCCATTGTTGCCCCCCCTTGTAGGATTTGTATATATATCAACCCGAGAGCTTTTTGAGGTCGGGTAGTATTATCTTAAACATCAATGGCCTGCAGTTCCATTATCCATTCTTCTCCACAGGTGTCTTTCCCTTTAGAACCTCTTTTGGCAAAACCGCAACCTTTGTCTTTGTATAGACACTATATCGTATTTGATCTCCGCCTGTGTGTATTGCTCCATTTTAACTGTCTCTACTTTTAACTGTAAAAAAAACAGCTTTTGCATGTTGTGTAGTAGTAATAGTAATGGCCCTTTTTGGGAACCGTATGGATGACTCTGTGTTCTGTAAAGCTTGCAGTAACAGAACAAAATCTTCCTCAAAACGCAGATCTGGTACATGATTTGCATCTGAAGCAAACCAATATTCCGAAGTCATCATGTTCACATTTAAGAATTAAAATCATAGATCTTGGACTAGTGAGTCTTTCTAGCCACTATAAAGGGGGCACTCATTTGTTTTGTAGCTCTCAGACTTCCTAACAAGATCAGATCTGAATCTCTCTGCTCGACACCACTCATTGCCTTCTTCGAAAAGATGTCAACTTTCTTGATGAGGATACTTCTTGCTTTGCTTGTCTTAGCATTGGCAATTCCCCAACAGTCAGGTAACAAACAATATATCACTGAAATGTTGCAACTATATGTTTTGTTGTCTTTTTTCCTTATGAAAGATGTATGTATGTATGTATGTATTACACAGCGGCAGAGTCGGAACAATGGTGCATAGCCGATGAACAAACGCCAGACGATGAGTTGCAGGCAGCCTTAGACTGGGCTTGCTCGAAAGGCGGAGCAGACTGCAGCAAAATGCAGCAGCAAAACCAACCTTGCTTCTTGCCCAACACAATCAGGGATCATGCCTCTGTTGCCTTTAACAGTTATTACCAAACTTATAAGCACAAAGGGGGCTCTTGTTACTTCAAAGGCGCTGCCATGATCACTGAGCTTGACCCAAGTAAGTTCTCTCTCTCTATGTGTGTGTACTTGAGTCCTTTGAATCTAGTGAACCAACAGTAGTCTTATCCTTATATGACTGGAACAGGTCATGGTTCTTGCCACTATGAGTATAAACCGTGATTCAAACGAGACAACAAAGACGAGATGCGGAAAGAGTAAACAGGCTATGGTTTTGTATTACTATTTTTTTTCTCACTATGTAATGTTTTCATCCCAAAGAAGTATTCATGTAATATACTTCACACGAAGACTGTTCTCTCATTATACTCTTCTTCACTCTTCGATTAAAACCACTGTTTCCAACTTGTTCTGTACTGAGCATTGAGGTTTTCGATTGAATCAATCAACCTGGTATTATTTATCCGCACCAATGCCTCAAATGTCAATATAGACCGACCTGAACACAGCATTGAATTCTTTTTCCCTAAAATTTTATGGAAATACATTTTATCAAAAAAATTTTTTTTATGGAAATACATACTTGGAAGTAGTTGAGTCAAGTCCTATACAATATACGATTACAACTTATGAGCTCTCCTATTCGAAACCCACTGAATCGAAGTGGCTCAAGATAATGCGGTAAATACCAAGGGTTTAACTACTAATCATTGTAGGAACACTACGAAGAGAACATAAATGAATAAAATAGTAAGAATAAAAAGGAATGATTATTTTTTCTGAAATTTAATTTGTTTTATAATATTTTTTAAAAATGACTAAGAAGAAATGAAAAAAAAAAATATCTTCATAAATAATACTCTTCCCGTTCCAAATTAAATGTCATTATAGTTTTAAAAAAAATGTTGTAAAATAATTTTCTTTTTATGATTTCAATGCAATTTTTCTATTAGTTTATCTCTTTTGCCCCTAATTAAACAAAGTAAACAATAAATGTTTGGATAATTCTCTCAAATGATCATAAAATATTTTTTTCACCAAAAGAGTCCATACGAAAGAAAACAACCAAAAAAAAATTCATTAAAAAGTAAAAGACTCTTATAGTGTTACTTTATAGATGTTTAAATATGAATAATTATTTAAATAAATAATAAGAAGAAATTTTTTTAATAGTATGTTTTAAGAATTATACTTTTTTATTTTTTTTCTTTCAATATTTTTTCATATTTTATTTTGAAATCTGAAAATTATTATTGAAACTATTTTAAGATTGTTATTTTAAATTTTTAGTATTTCTTTATTTATTTTTTTAAAATTCTAAATTTCACCCATCAATTCTAAACCATAAATCTTGATTAGTTAATGAAATTTCTTTTAGCTATTTTGATCTTTGAAGACTATACAGGTGATTGGTTGAGCTGTAAAAACTGATTTTAGCTTTAATTTTTATATACAGCCTTTAAATCATCAATCATGTTTTATCTTGTTTTTTTTAAGTTACAGCAAAAAAACAAAAAATAATTTTAAAACTCTTATTTTCTAAAGCCCCATTTTTTGGTTGTAGAAAATATATTGTTGTATCAATCAATTTTAAAGTTAAACCTTTTACAGCTAAATTAAAAAATCATACAGACTAAATTCTACAGCAAAATTTCACATTTACAGTCCAACCAATCACCTTATATATTTACCATTTAGTAAAACCTTTTTTGATCATTTTGACCCTTGAAAACTATATTTTTGATTAAAAAAAATTAGGGTCAACCCTAGAGAATTTCTCTAAATATTATTCAGTTATAATAGTCAAATAAGAGAAAAATTGAACATTTAAATAGTTTCTTAATTAATATGTAAAACTCTATAACGACAACTAATTTAAAACAAAGGGAGTATAATTTTTTTTAAGAATGTTAAATTTTTTAATGTTCCTCTTCAATATTTTGACCACCATTCAAAGTAGGCATAAACTACGGGTACCTGTCGGTGTTTGGATTGGGTATTTCGGATTTTGGTTTAAATTTGTAACACCGTAGATCCCATTCTAGTAAATTTGTGAGTACCAATCTAATTTGTATCACATCCTAAAACTCATAAAGTAACTATATATCATTCGGTTTCGGGCTATATTGGATTGGTTGGATCATGATTAAAATCTAAAATTTAGAAACAATATTTATTTATATAGAATTGGATATATAAAGTATTTATTTAAATTTTAAATACTTATCTTTAGATACTATATCAAAATAAATATAAAATTGAATATTTGAATTACATATTTATTAATGTGATTCAACTATTTCTGTTGCATACTAATTTGGATATTCGGATCGTTTTTACATATATCATTTTGGGTTTTTCAGTTTTTTCGGGTTACTTTTTCGGGCTAGTTTAATAACACTTCGAGTTTGGATATGTTTTGTAACTTCTTACAAGATCTATATGAATATTTCTAACATTTCGGACCGGATACAGATCGGTTTTTTTAGTTCGGATTCGGTTTGGATTTCGGGTTACAGATATTATGCCTATGCCTAATTCAAAGTCTAATTAATATGTGCATTCATGTTGGCATCTTTATTTTTTTTTGAAACGGTCATTGAGAGAATCTTTACTCTAAAGTGGCACAAGGGATTAATCCTTATCGTCTTTTTTTTTTAATGCTGAATAATTATATTATTACAATTATGAGAAATATTTCAGACGATTCTACAGCCGACAATTCTACATGCCGTATGAGGATTTACACCTGACTGCATCACCTGAGCCGGCCTATCGGATCAACGTTTGACGGTATTACTTGCGCCATGTTGTAGATCTCTTGTAAGTCTTTTCTCTTTTAATTCGCATAATTTCACATTCTCCAGAAATTGAAACTCAGATCTCCTGATGTAGAAACATTAATGAACTCTTGATCAAACCACTAGACCAAGGGGCTTCCACACTTCTTATCGTCTTTAATACCATAAAACCTTAACCACAAGTTTTTTTTTTTTGTCAAAGGAATTCATTCAAATGTTTCTGGAAAAACCAGTGTGCTTGGACCATAGGGCCAGCTAAAACATACCAAAGAGAGAAAAACATAGACCCAACACCAGTAGGTGAGGGAATAACACCCACAATCTGGACAAAAAAGATAGCAAAACAATAGCAAAGCTAATAAGCACGAAACACCATGAAGTTCCAGTCCTTTACTGCTCCTTGTTAGATACTCCCTGTATTCGGCATTTCAGAACAGATAAAAGAAGAGAGCCAAGCAGGGCCACCGGATGCTACATATGATTGTAACCTGTGGTCCCGCACCACACTTAAAGCCACTTTATTGGTCATTGGTGGCGTCAGTAAGATATGACAAGAACCGCAACTTCGTAGTTCGTAGCGACAGATGAATATTGTTAAGGAGACCGCTCTGAATAGGATTTAAGGAGGTAATCCTTTCATAAACTTCCTTAGAAGATGTCTCAAAGATTACCCTTCCCATACGGAGTTGTTTGATAGATTCAACAGCCCAGAGAAATGCCCACAAGTCAGCTTCAAGGGAGGACGTAACATTGGAGTATGATCGACGACTATGGGAGGATACTCGCCCCTCAATTGTATATTTAACCTGAGATTCAATTGTTTCCCTTAAACATTACAAAAAGTTGAGGCGGTGAAACATTTTCAAGCAACCATCGTGGAACCTTCACCTTAAATACATTAAACTCAAGACTTAAATGTTCCCATGAAATGTTGACTACAAGATTTGATTGGTAGAACAGCCACACAAACTTTATGGATAAAACTCGATAAATTAGATATTGATATTAAAATAAATATCGTTTTATAATTTCATACAAAATTATTAATCTTATTCTTTTTTATTTATTTTTCTATTGGTTGAAAATATGATTACATGCATAAGGAATGATATTTTATTTTAAATATATACAATTTTTTTTTCTTACTATACATGTACAAATTTGAAACAATACTTACAATGAAAACAAAGAGAATAATATACTATCCACCAACAGCTGGTATGTCCACAAAAAAAAAAAAGGCGAACTACAACCAACATCCTAAAAATAAAAAAGGTCTAATCCTACATTTAGACATAAAGGAACAAAATGATGTGCTCCTATCTAAATATTAGGGGTGGGAAAAAAAATAACCGTACCAAATCAAATAGAACCAAAACCAAACCAAATATGATCTAAACCATTTGGTTCAAAATATTATCAATCCAAATGGTTCGGTTTGGTTTAGTTTTAAACCGAACCAAACCGAAAAACCAAAGTGATTAATTAAATATACTAATAATATTAAATTTAATTAAACAATTTTTTTTAACATTTTACTTCTGAATGAATAAAATAAACACAAATAAAAATAAAATAAAATAAAAGAATATGAATATGAATTTTATTTATTAATATTAAAATAATAAAAATTACTTATGATATTTAAATTAGTTTTGAAAATAATAATATAAAATTGTTGGATTATATTTATATATTTATTGTGTTGTTTGGCTTCATGTTTAAATATAAATAAAATAATAATTTAGTGTCAAATGATCATTTGCTTATGTTTTTATAAAATTATATTTTTGTAACTAAATTAGAACAAAATTAAGAAATTAATATTGGACTGAACTGGAACAAACACAAACAAAAATAAATTAAACAGAACATAACACAAACCAAACCGAACACAAACCAAACCGAACACAAACCAAATAGACTAATTTGGGTTGATTTTGGTTAAAATTTTCTTAGACCCAAATGAACCAAACCGAACTGAACCCATATTTAAACTGAAATGCCCATCCTACTAAATATGATTCTGTTGGAATGAAGAAGGAAGAATCAATGGTTGAGTTGTTAGAATGAAGAAGACATGGCTAAAGGAAAAGAGTCATTGGATGGTCTGAGAAACCTATCTACATAATCTATCTAAGCCAACCCATCCATGGGATTTCATCCACAAAAACCCATCCAAAGAAACCCATCCATAGATCCGTTGGGAATTTGAATTTGAAATTCAAATTCAGATCTTGGTGCACTCTTTGGTACATTATGTAATTCTAAGCTTCTATTTCTCTTGCCTCCCTGTATAAACATGCAAACACTTGCAAGTTATGAATTAAGGAAAGAGGAGTCCTCTTACTTCATTACTCTTTACTCTCTCTATTCTCTCTATTTACTTGCAATCTCATTCTCTCTATGTTCCTCACTGTTGATTTACTCTCATACTCTGTTTTTCCTTTATTTTCACACCCTAATCTATCTTTTCTCACATTTCTTACATGGTATCAGAGCTTTAAGCTCTTGAAACTCACAAGGCTTTCGCAAATCAAGCATGAGCTCACCCTCATTTCTGCTCAAACCATTGGGGAAGTTTTTGTCTTGTTGGCTGTTCAAGCTCTTCAAGAGGAAGAAGACTGCAACCATGGCGTGTCCAAAGACTTTCCAAGGTCTATCATCCTTTCTAATGTTCAACATGAAGAGATCTCTTGAAAAAGAAAAAGTTTTGGAGCTGTTTGGCAAGCAGTACTTCAAACCAAGTCCATACAAGCAATTTTCATGTTCTCTCCAAGATGGAGTCTCTCACTGTGTTCCAGAAGGTGGCTGTAACGACCCAATTCCGCAGGCCCAGCAAGTTAAGCCGTTGACCAGTCGGTGACTCGGCCGAGTCGACTCAGCGAGTCAAGCCGGTTTGGTTTGGTTTGTTCAATTGATTTTCGGTTTGATTAGTTATTGGGAATTGATTCCCGGTTTGGATTTAACCGATTTGAAATCGATTTGAATCTGGTCCAATTGAAATCAAATTCGGTTAAAGAAAACCGGGTGGTTCAATTCGATTTCAATTTGGTCAAGGGTTGACCAGCTTGGGTCAGACTACCAGACAGTAAGCTACAGTCTCAGACAGCAAGACAGCCTACAGTCTACCAAACAGCAAGCTATAATCTGAGACAAACCCACAAACCCTAGCGATTGATTTCGACAAACCCACAAACCTAGAGATCGATTTTAACAAACCCAGAAAGTGCTTGAATCGTCACAGATCGAGTAGTTTCAATTTTGTCTCATTACAAACCCATAAGCAAAAGATCTCACCATATTCTGCTAGCTAAGAACAAAGAACATTCTTCAAATGTACCTGCTTGCTGATCTGACTGTGACCGTGATGAGATGAGATGATTGGGATCTCGTCTCTGGTTGACGAGTGACGACGATGATGAGATGAGATGAGATGGTGAGGCGATTGGGATAATGGGATCTCGTCTCTGGTTGAGATGGTGAGTCTAGAGAAGAAACGACGATGATGAGATGGTGAGAGTAGGGATGTTAAAATGGGCTTTTTCCAATAGGGTTAACCCGGCCCGCTTCTGATTTCATAACCCTAAACCCGTTAATTTTTGTTTGGGTTAAATTAGGGCCGTCTAATTTTAGACGCGGGTTAACCCTAAACCCGTTATTAAAAAAAAAAAAAAAAAAGTAAACAAAGCTACGTCGTTTCTTCTCTCAACTTTCTCTCACCATCTCATCATCGTCGTTTCTTCTCTGGACTCACCATCTCAACCAGAGACGAGATCCCATTATCCCAATCGCCTCACCATCTCATCTCATCTCATCATCGTCGTCACTCGTCAACCAGAGACGAGATCCCAATCATCTCATCTCATCACGGTCACAGTCAGATCAGCAAGCAGGTACATTTGAAGAATGTTCTTTGTTCTTAGCTAGCAGAATATGGTGAGATCTTTTGCTTATGGGTTTGTAATGAGACAAAATTGAAACTACTCGATCTGTGACGATTCAAGCACTTTCTGGGTTTGTTAAAATCGATCTCTAGGTTTGTGGGTTTGTCGAAATCAATCGCTAGGGTTTGTGGGTTTGTCTCAGATTATAGCTTGCTGTTTGGTAGACTGTAGGCTGTCTTGCTGTCTGAGACTGTAGCTTACTGTCTGGTTTAAGTATATATTTTTGTCTTTTCCATGTTGTGTCTTTAGCTAGCGAGTTTCCACTCTGAGATCAGCTTAATAATATACTCGTTACGTTGTGGGTTTCTGTGATAAACTGATTCTGTTGTTGGCTTGTTGCAGAGCAACGAGTGTGAAGAGACTCAAGAGACTTGGAACAAGAAGTGTTGGCTGACTTGAGAGTTTGTGCCCAAGACCAAGAGGTCCAAGAGTTATACTTTGCATTTACATTAATGAATGTTAACTTTGGTTTTTAATTTCAGTGAAAGACAAAAATGAATAAAAGACACATTTTGCATTTACATGATCTTATTTGCAATTTTTAACATTTAAATTTAAGTTGAATTTGATATGCAAAAAATTATTGACTTGTAAAAAAATTAAATGGGCTAACCCTGGTCCAGCCCTAACCCTTATCAAAAAGTAGGGTTAAAATAGGGTTGGGTTAAAACAGGGCTGGGTTTATATTACACAAGGAAGGGCTTAACCCTAACCCTGTACACAACATCCCTATAAATCACCATAAGAAAAGAAAAATAATAGTATAAATTTTATAAACATTTCTTTCCTCTGTGCTTCAAAGTGAAAAGCTTTTCTTGATCAAAAGAATCTACAACACATAAGAATGTTTCCCCATCCTTTTTGTCTTTTCTTGTTCGCTTTCGCCATTCTTACAGGACTACTACTGTTTTTCTGACTGCAATCTGCAAATAAAATAACAAAAAACTCAGATATGTCTCTCCTTCTGTGTCTCACAAAGTGCTAAGATGAACCAAAAACAATACACTGGAAAAGCAAATGATCTTCCACTCGTTGTGCTTGCATCAGAACGAACTGATAGGCTTCCAGAGAATACAATTTGTCATGAGTATGTTATATGACCTGAAACTGGCTCTGCTGCTGAGAAACTCGTCTCTCCAAATAGGCCTTGAGAGGTTTTTGTAGAAACAGAGGAAAACTTCTCCTCTGCTTTTTCTGGATCCTCTGTTTCTCCAAGCTCTGTTTTGAGAGCTGTGGTGTCTAAGCTTCTTGTCCCCTTCTCCTGCAGTATCACACACATCAGCAAGTTATAAACTTTTAAATTGAAAAATTGAAACTTTGCTTGATTGTATAGATTGATGAAATGTGGAGATTGTTCTTCACCTCTATCGCTATTGTTGCTGTTGTTAAGTTACAAATTTCTTCAAGATATTCTCTAATGTAGCCACTTCGTGTCTTGAAGATACTTCAACATCTTGGTTTGCCTTAGGATCATTACAAGCTCAGAATTATCAAGCTTACAGTTTCTGTCTTCCAAGGACTTGGTTTCTAGTTGATTTGCCTTCACCATAATCATGGACCGGCACACCTTCATCAACACATTTATCCTTCACTGACATGATAAGTTTTCTTGTCCATATAAACACACTGGATCAACTTTCTCAATAGAATCCATTTTAGCAACAATATCATGACTGTTATCTTGGAGTTGCTTTTGAGTCTCATTAGAGTATCCACATGAATGGTTTTCATCGTCTTCTTTATCCCATTCGTCGTCACTTCTAGTATCATACAATACCTCACACACATTGCTATTTTTCTCTGCATCTTCCCACTTCTCTTCAGGGCATTTATGAGGCTTAGACACATCTTATCGTAATTCATAAACTTAATAGTTGTACCAATTAAACATACTCAAGAATTCTTGACAACTTACTACTTTTTTACTTTATGTTGAGTAATGATTAAGCTACCATTGATGTATCTGTTCCAGTTCCCCACAGCTTCAACGCCTCCAAGCCCAAGCCCTTCCCACATTAGCTGAATCACAAAAACACAATGTTAATACTGAATGACCTTGTTCTACCTCCCATATTTAAATTAATAAAATGCTTTCAATTACAAGAGCTATGAATTGAGAAGCGTCTTGTCTCTTTCAATATTCCTCTGTACTACCTACATATACACAATAAGCAATTAAAGACAAGAAATGGCTATTTCGAGAAAGCAGAGAGCTTTCAATAAAAAGAAACTCGCCAATCTCCAAGAACATGGTTGGCTTACTAGTTATCGGTCCATGATGTGTGCCTTCCAGTGGAGACCTTTTGCGTGTAAAGGAAACGTGATAACCACTATACCCACAGTACCAAATGTTTGCTTTGTCTCATTATGGATATACAACAATATTACACATCTATCATAAGCATTATATGATTTGAGAAACAATTTTATACGAGTACAATCGTAACGAGGGTGTTGGATACTTGTGTAGTTGCATAGACTGGGGCTGAACAATTGGTTAAGAAAGCTAGGACGATTAGCATTTGAATCCCCAGTGAGAGACGCTTTGTCTACGTACATACGATGATTATCTCAACAACATCGTGAGTTTTGTTTCCTCTCTTCCCTTGGAAAACCATGATGCTTTGTAGGTTTATGTTTGTTTGCTGTTGAAAAAGATTGAACCTTGCGTCTTGAGATGAGTCATATAGGTAGAGACTTATGAGGTAGTCCTACTAAATCTTCTAGAAGGTGATTCATTTTTGGTTGTGAAGGATACAAAAGTTAACTCACCTAAAAGCTCCAGGTTTTGGACATGAGCACATTGGACTGATGGTGGATATGCATAAATCATAATTGAACTACTAAAGCATGAAATATTTTAAAAAATGTGAAATTACAAAGGAGTAATAGAAGGAAAACAAGACAAAAAAATTAAGCGGAAAACAAAGTTCGGAAATAATAATTTCTGCTTAGAAAATGTCTCTTGCAATATGTATGGTTACTTTTTTTTGTTTAGAAAATGTTTGAATGATATATTTTGTTAATGTCTGCTTCGGGAATTATAGATAATTAATCTGATGAAATCTAAGAGACTAGTAATTTACAACATCATAATGGAAATAAAAGGAGTAACAAAATTGAGTGGTAATTGGTAAGCTTCTACGAACACATGTTACAATGTGATAGTTAATTGTGAAGGATACAATATCTAATTTACCTAAAGCTCAAGATATTGGAGTAATAAAAAGGAAAACAAGGCAAAAAAAATTAAACGGAAAACAAAGTTTGGAAATAATAATAATAAATAACGGAATATGAAGGCTTGAATAGTAAATCAAGTTGGTAAGGAGATCAAGTATGAAGATGGTGCCAATGTAATCATGAGTCATGTTGAACCGGAATCGGAATCGGAACCTTGTAGAAGCTTGCGGAATCTCGCTTCCAAAACGTTTCTAAAATATTCTCTTTAAAAACTTGTTGGAAGCTTACGATTCCGTTTTGGAATCACGCTTCCGTTTTAAAAAAAAATGTAATGTATATCAATAAAATATAAAACCATAGTTTTAATCTATATAAAATAAAAAATTAATAGTAATGAATATTGAGTTATATATATACAAATATTAAAAATAATATAATAAATCATCTTTATGCATTGAGATTTTTTATTAAAGATATAGCACAAATTGAAATATATTGTGTCAATTATTTATGAAGTTATAAAAATAATTAATATAATATTTTTTGTAAACTTCATTTATGTGTATTTTTACAGTTTTAATATAAAATTATTTCAAAATTATTATAAATGAATAAATGTATTATTTCAAATTTAAATCATATAATTTTTAGTCCTACTTTTTTTAAAATTAATAAATATATATATTTATATATGGATATACGCTTCCAACACGTACCCGCTTCCTAATATTTTAAAAAATCTCGTTTCTGCGCTTCCTTATGCTTCCGCTTCCACGTACCCGCTTTCGTTTCCATGTAACATAGGGTCAGAGTTGACCGGGCAGATCTTTGACCAGCGGGTTGACTTTTTGACCAGATCGCCGGTTATCCGTTTTGGACCGTTCGAAGGGCGTTCTGACTCAATTTTTCGCCCTGATTTCAGATTTGGAGTTTGTTTGAGTAGCTGGAGTTCATAGCTATCACTTTTCTACATTGCTAAGGTGAGGGTCAATTCCGTAAATCCATACCAGTGTAGAATTCTCTCTATCGTAATTTAGATTTCGAATCATGATCCGTCTGTTTGAATTGAGCCTTGATTGTTAGTTAGTTCATTCATTGTAAACTGGAACTAGGGGTCTAGAGGATTCAACGTTTGATTGGATTGTGTGATGTTAAGAGATGCGATATATATATATGTATGTATACATAGTTATTAGTAGGGACTATGTGCGCGGGCGAGGGCTCAGAGATGTTTGGGCTAGCGATGCTACTTTGATTATGCGGGGAGGGGTTCAGAGACGTCTGGACTTGCGATGCTCTTGGTGTGGGCGTGTGGTGCAGAGACGTTTGTACCATGGACGCTACTTGAGAGGGCGGGGGTACAAAGACAGACTGTACTAGCGCCGCTACGTAATATATATCCATACGAGAAGATGCGGGGTGTATGGACTAGCTATATGCTATCATCGCATTGTTTGTGTTTGTGTGATGCGCTAGGCATCGTGTGTGTTCATGTTAGAGCTAACTTCCATAGTGGGAGTTCTATTTACTCAAGTCAGTGGTTTGCGTGTTTAGCATCCCATACCTCACGGAGTAACTCCCCTGTTACTCACCCCTCCTATTCCTTCCCCTTTCAGGTGAGACTGACGAGAAGGAGTGATTGCTATCGGACTGGTGTTTTGAGAGTTTTATTTCCTTTTTTTTTCAGACTTGCGGTTTTTATGCTTTTACCGATATTTTTGAGATTTATTATGTTATTTGGATTTATGGCTATTTATTGGATTTACGACTTTGGAGTTAACTTTTGAGAAGTAATAAATGTAGATTTCAGACTTTTATTTATTTAAGTTATTTTGGATACGGGTGTTACAATTTGGTATCAGAGCGGAGTCTCGTCCCAGCTCTGACCCGGGATGGCGATTTGTGGGACTCGATTTTTAATCGGTTTTAGACGATTTTTAAAATATTTATGGGAATATGGGGATTTTAAAAATAAAAGTAAATAGCACCTTTCTGTTTGGCATTACGTCTTGAATCGTTGGTGTTTGGTTTCGGTAGAAGTTAATTGAGTTGCTATTTTTTTCAGATGCCGCCGCGTAAGAGAGTTGTTCGCACTCAAGCCGCTAGTGCTTCTCGAGAGGGTGGAGATGAGCATGTGCCGCCACCAGTTCCACCGATTGATCAGGATGCCCTTAGGCAGATGGTGCAGGATGCTGCCAGACAGGCCAGACAGGAAGCAGTCCAGCAAGCTGTCCAGGAGCCTGCTAAAGTAGCTGCACAAAAAGTGGTTAGGCAGATGGCTGCAGCTCAGCAAGGTCAGCAGATTCCGCAAGTTCAGATTCATGGGCATCAGCAGCCCCCTATTCAGCCGGTTCCACCAGTTCAGGTTCAGGGACAGTAGCAGCCCATATCCAGCATGTTCCAGGGGTTTTCCAGGTTCCACCACCAGCGCCACCCATTCTTCCAGGGTAAGTTCCTGAGGTTGCGCCACCCATTCTTCCAGGGCAGGTTCCTTAAGTAGATGAGACGCTTATGCGGGTGATGAGATTGATGAAAACTGTGGATTTGGAGACTTATGGGGGAATAGTAGACCCTGGAGCGGCATATAATTAGAAGCATAGGTTGGCTTCGTGTCTGCAGACTATCAATTGTCTGTTGTGCCTTTGCCTTAACATCGTAGAGTTGTATATGCATGGAGATGCAATAGTATGATGGGATGGAGTGCGATCGATGTGTGATGGTGACATGACTTATGAGGTATTCCTCATTACGTTCGAGAAAAAGTACTTTCCCAGAGAAGCGTTGCACCAGAAGAGGAATGCTTTTGAGCACCTGAGGCAGGGTACCAGGAGTGTCAGGGAGTACGAGCGGGAGTTTTGCCAACTCCGCTTGTTTGCTGGTAATAATTTCGATCAGGAAGACTTAATCAGGAGGTTCTTAGATGGTATGCGAGTCGATCTCCGCGCAGGTGCAGTATGGTTACTTACACCAGTTTGGAGGATTTGGTAGAGAAGGCTGCTGTGCAGGAGGCATGTATTGCAGAGGAGCAGAAGTGCTCTAAGGCTCCACCTAAGACTGGAAGTACTTCAGAGCCACAAATGAGAACATGGGAACAGCTGGGAGCACCTTGTTGCGACAAGTGTCGTCGCCATCATTTTGGGGAGTGCATCAAGTGCTTCAACTGTGGGAAGATGGGACATAAAAGTAGGGATTGTCGGAGTAGGCCTTTTGGTGCGCGGGGAGTAACACAAGGAGCACCAGCAGCACAGGCAGCACCAGTAGCACATGGAGCGCAGGCAGCACCAGTTGCAGCATACGCACCAGGAGCTTGCTTCACTTGTGGCCAGTTTGGCCATATCTCTAGGATTTGCCCGACTAAAGGGCATGGGGCCAAGCATCAAGCCATCACTCCGTGTGTTTATGCTCTAGGAGAGGCCAATGGAGCTGAGCCGATAGCCGGTATGTATCTTTATTATGCTTGTATGTTTTTGAGTATTTGTTTTTTGGTGGTTATCATATAGTTAGAAAAGAAAATTGTGTAGGATCGGTTTCTGTTGGATGTGAGGTAGCTCACACTCTATTTGACACGGGAGCTTCTCACAGCTTCGTGAGTTCGCGTTTGGCTAAGTCTTGGCCTTTTCGAGGTGTCTTTGAGCCGAAGGTTAAGCAGATTTTGACAGCCGGTATTGGGAACCACTGGGGTTCACCGAGATGTACCAGTCCTACTGGGAGGAGCCGATTTCATAGGATACCTAGCAGAGATGGAGATGGATTACTACGATGTCATACTTGGGATGAATTGGCTGTCACGGCATCGAGTGGTGCTAGATTGCATGCGGGCGAAAGTTAATATTCCAAAAGGAGATGGGAAGATCACATTCCAGTGCCTACAGGCTTACCGAGGAATTTCTATTATTTCCATGTTGTATGCTGAGGACTTATTAGAGAGAGGAGCAGAAGGATTTATGGCGACTATTTCGATGGTTAAGGATGATGGACATCCTGAGTTGCAGGATATTCTAGTGGCTTCAGAATTTCAGGATGTATTTGAAGCCTTAAAGGGGCCACCACCAGCCAGAGGAGATGTTCTCAATATTGAGTTGGAACCAGGGACGACACCGGTTTTGCAGGCTCCATACCGTTTAGCACCAGCAGAGATGGTTGAACTGAAGATGCAGTTGGAGGAGTTATTGAGTAAGGGTTTCATCAGACCTAGTACTTCACCGTGGAGAACGCCGCTATTGTTTGTGAAGAAGAAAGATGGGAGTTTCAGACTTTGTATCGACTTTAGAGGTTTGAATAAGGTGACCATCAAGAATAAGTATCCGCTTCCCCCATATTATGAGTTATTCGACAAGTTGAAGGGAGCTTCATGGTTTTCAAAAATTGACTTAGCATCGGGTTACCACCAGATTGCGATTGCTGATGAGGATGTGCGGAAGACGGCTTTCTGTACACGTTATGGACACTATGAGTTTGTGGTGATCCCATTTAAATTGACGAATGCACCTGCAGCGTATTTATCCGCGTAAACTTGACATTTATCTTTCCTTGCGCACCAAGCGTAAACTGTCCTACGGTTTACGGGCTTGTGGTTAAGAAATCGTAAGTTGGGCCTCCAGTCGTGTCTTAGGTCCCTTTGGGCCATCTACCGACTCGAAACGTTTATTACGATTTCTTTCGATAAAGGACGAACTTTCCGCAGTTTTTACCGCAAAGTTTGATTGATGACTTAGAATGGCAGAAAACATGACCTGAGTTTGCTACGGTCTTCGGGAGATAGCCTCGAAGGATAGACGAGAATGCATGGACTGGTGTTGAATCGACGTTTCGGAAGAGCTCAGTCGCTACGTAGCGACCGAGCGAGACAGACACTCGGTCGCTATGTAGCGACCGAGCTTGGCTCGAGCTTGGTCGCTACGTAGCAACCGAGCGGGACGGATGCTCGGTCGCTACGGAGCGGCTTAGCTTTTGCTCGAGCTTGGTCGCTACGTAACGACCGAGCTTGGCTCGAGCGGGACGGACGCTCGGTCGCTACGTAGCGACCGGATAGCGTACATGTGCGGTAGTTGCGCAACGACCGAGCTTGGTTTACTGTGTTCCGATTGTCATACTCGAACCTATCCGTAATTGGTTTGGGTATGTTTCCGATGGCTTATGTTTGATCTAAGTGGAATTCGAATGAAACTTCATCTCGAAAAAATATGTTGCGGAGAGACATACTTGTATATTGCGAAGATTTGGACGTTAACTTTGTTGTAACCGTTTTCGACACTAACACTCGGTTGCTACGTAGCGACCGAGCTTGGCTCGAGCTTGGTCGCTATGTAGCGACCGGATAGTGTGCATGTATGGTAGTCGCGTAGTGACTGAGATTGGTTTGTCCGTGTTCCGATCGTCATACTCGAACCTATCCGTAGCTGTTTTGGGTACGTTTCTGACGGCTTATGTTCGATCCAAATAGAATTCGAACAAAGCTTTATCTCGAGAATATACGTTGTGACGCTCTCTTGACCGAGCACGATTTGTTGCGGAAAGACATACTTGTATTTGAGGAGGTTTGGGCGTTAACTTTGTCGTAACCGTTTTCGACCCCAAAAAGGCTCTTCGTAAAGATTTCTTTACGAAGATTACTTTTCTTAAAAACGTTCATGCCGATTTTTACGGACTTTCAGACATTGATTCCGTCGTGACCGATTTTGACCCCAACAGTTAGCCCCCAGCTCGTTAGAACCCTGAGCTTCTAGGGTGAGGTTCCAGCGAGTGGCTTGGCAAGTTAGGTGAATTAGGCGGAATTAATGGTTGAAAAGGTCCATGGTAAGTGGTCTTCTCGCTCTTCTAAAAGTAGAACGCGATAAGATTGGGGATGCGCCTTATGACGGCTGCCTACGTACCTTTGTTGAAGGTATCAAGCTTTTCGTAGTTCGTTTTGAAGTTAAGGTTCTTATGACTAGTTTTCCAGCGAGACATTTACGGTCTAGTTTTTATGTAGAGGTTATCAGGCGTGTTGCTACCGATGGCATTTTATATGGATGTAGAAGGAAGACTACGAGTTGTCATCTTGTAATCTAACTCTGTGTGAACTGCTATATTCGTGATTTGTTTCGAGAGTTTTCTGCAGTTTGTAAACTTGCGGGATTTCCGAAGATGCTCGAATATTAGCAAAGAGACAAATTTTGGGATCTCGTATCAGGGTGTTTGATACTATGCCTAGAGATGTTAGAGACCAGTGCGCTGGGTTTAGGGCAAGACCTAAGTTTACTCCTGGTTTTCGAGGGTGCGATGACTAATTCGACTGATGTATCCCGTTTCAGTTTCATCCTGATTCCACACCGATTTAAAGTTCGCGATAGGTTCTCGGCTTATACGACTTGTATGGTTGGAACCAAGCATCTCTCCAAGGACAATTTTTAAGCCTCCTGGAAGTGCTGACCAAAAACTTTGGGTTTCTTTTATAGCGCTATTATCCTTGTGTCGGATGTACGAGAGTCGTCTCTACGAGATGGTTAAGTCTGTTTAGGACGTTAAGAGTTTGTTGTGATCAGCAACAAACTTAACGGTAAAAATTACCATTTTGAGTCTTCGCGAAGGATATGTTTTGAGAAGATGTTAGTGCGTATGATTGTCTGGCCTTCCAAGAAGGTGTTTTTATCGAGGAAGGAAATTTCGTCGAATAATGAATTTTCAGGCGTCTGGGACGTCTCGCGATGCTGAAGATTTGTTATTCTTTCGTATGTCGCGTTCGTGCTTGAAATGTTCGCGGGTTTGAAGATGTTTCGCGATGTTGCAAGGGTTTAGTTTTTAGCCCTGCGTTTGAGAAACATTCTGGTTTGACTTCGGATGTTTGCAGCCAAAATTGTTGTTCCTGTTTGGATGCTAATAATTTGATTTGCGATCGAGGAATTAGGACTGAGGTGTCGCGTAAATTTCTCCATGGGAAGAAGCGTTTTCCTTTATAGTGCTTTGTGAAGTGTTGGCCTTCAGAGATCTATTTCGTGCATTTTTAGGATGTTTCGTATAACTCTAAGAAGCTTTGTTACGAATTTTTCCTTACATGCCGCGTATTATGGGTAAAACGTTGTGGACTTCAAGTGAATTGTGGAGCGTATTGAACTTGGTCAATTTTCAAAAAGTTTAGATTTTCCGTTAACCGTTTGGTTGTTAGGACTGAATTTCGTTATGAAGTATTTATCATATGATTTCCGACTGTGGGCTATACGATAATTGTTCTCTTAATAGTCACACGACGTTTTTAGACAAATCGTAGATTGTCGTTTAGTTGTTAAGTGATGGAGCGATGGTTTCTCAAATAGTTTGGCTTGGCGAGAAGGATGTGTTCCCTCAGATAGCCAAGGATGTTGTAGGTCAAGGATTAGACCATGGTACTTTAATATTTAAGGTCATATTAGTTTACAATCGTCCTTTAAAGATGGTGGCAAATATTTGTTTGGTCCTTTAGTGGAAGGTGTAATTGACTGATGGCCAAAAAGCGCTTGTCGAGATTGATAGGCCAAGTTTGTCGGAGTTATCCGTGCTAATATGGCCGATAGTCGTAGAAAACGATTTTCCGCTCTAGGTTTCAGTTATACGACGAATATTTTGTATAATGTGACCTATAGTCTTATGACAATCAAGTCTTTTTGTCTGAGGAAGACGAAGCCCAAGAGGTTTGCTATACAAGACATACTTCTTCATAAGGCATGTTATGTTAACTTTAGAAAGTTTCTTCGTATGAGTTGGTCTGATCGTACGAAGGATTTTTCGCATAAGTAATGGGGACCAGTTTTACGAAGGTTGTAGATCGGTGATACGTATACATATGTCAAAGTAGCGTTGTTTCTGCGGGTTTTACAAGAAACGTTTCTGCTGTGATTTTGATCTTAGGTGAAAATTGCTTGGAGTTACTAATGGAGTGTTACCGAAGTTTATTTCATTACGATCTAGTCGCATAATATTTTTCATAAGTTTTTTGAGAGGATTCTCATGACACATTCGTTTTTGGATCAAATTGGTCAACCAGAGGTGGATCTAGCTAACCATTGGGAGGAAAGTGTTCCTTTTAATGTGCACGATGCTACATCTATTCTTGAGTTTTCTTCGTCGCAAATGTTTTTGATGCTTTTCTGTGACTTACTTGGTACAACGGAAACTGAAAGAAATGCCTTGGTGATTGAAGATTTCTCGTAGAAAATTTTAAACAAATCTGGCTTTCTAAAGCCGGAAAGGGCTTCAATACTTTGCCTAAACGTCGAGTTTCAGTTTGATATTGGTACAGGTTTTCTGTATGCATGATTGCGATAAGAAATGATGTATAATCTTTGAGATTATGTTCATGATCGTCTGGATATGTTGCTAGCATTTAGAAGAATTTTAGATTGTCGTTTGCCTATTGAGACGATTTGCTTTGACGAAATCGTTTTCTTGACGATTTGCAAGAGTTTTTGAAGTTTGGGAGTATACGAGTATAGTATATGTACTTACTCCTCTTTTTTTTACGAAAGAAAACGGTTGAACCGATATTTTGAAGGGTTGTGTACTATTCTTCTTCTGAGGTTTGGAATGATCGATAATCCGAGACGATTTAAAGACGACGCATGGACTGTTATTTGGTTGTTTCCACGTTGACAACTTGGAATATGTCGGTTCCGAGAAATTGCTTGCAACGAATCGGTTTTAAGACGACGGTCATGTCTCTAGTTTTCCTCTCTTTAGGAAGCGATCTTGATATGCGTGGTGATCGTTTCTCGATTTTCGGAGAGTTTAGATCGGTTTACAAGATCTGGCTGAACAGTTATGGAACGATATATCGAGACAGGAAAAATCGCCTAAGACTTAGTTCGCTAGACTATCCACCTAGGTTTTACGTTCCCTAAAGTTCTATGGGAGTCTCAAAGGCGTTTTTATTTCTTAGTTATTTCCTACGAAAATTTCAAGTCTGATTTCAAAAATTTCAAGTCGGTAATACCTTAGTTCTCTCGAAAATGCAGTTTTGTCTCTTCTCAGTTTTGCTTACTCATTTTCCCTTCATCTTCTCGTGTATGTTCACCATTTTTGATATTGGTGTTTATCCTTTGAAACTTGACATTTATCTTCCGAACTTGACTGTTATCTTCTCCTTAGAAACGACGTCAATTTTAAAAAAGGTTCAACGTAGTCGTATAGTTGAGGCGGCTAAGGTGTTAAGTTAACCGTTGCCGTTTTATACGATCAATCTGAATCCATGTGCGAAAACAAGTTTTTGCGATTTTTTTTAATTGTAAAGTTTCAATGGTAACTCCAATCAAGATTTGAAGGAGAACACAAAGACGGAGGTAAGGGCGAATAGGAGCAAGCGAAGGAGTTTACACGAGTCTTACTTGTTTTCGTCGTAAAATCTCAACGGAAACTCCGATTGAGACGAAACAAAAAGCGTTTCGATGAGGATTCAAAAGAGAACCTAAATGAGGACCTTTCTGAGGCCTGACAGCTCGCTACGTAGCGAGTGAAAGTCTGACAGGTCGCTACGTAGCGAATGGAAGCAAGCCAAGAAAAGTCCTACTTGTTTTCGTCGTAAAATCTCAACGGAAACTCCGATTGAGACGAAACGAAACGCATTTCGATGAGGATTCAAAAGAGAACCCAAAGGAGGACCTTTCTGAAGCCTGACAGGTCGCTATGTAGCGAGTGAAGGTCTGATAGATCGCTACGTAGCGAGTGGAAGCAAGCCAAGAAGAGTCCTACTTGTTTTCGTTGTAAAATCTCAACGGAAACTCTGATTGAGACGAAACGAAAAACGTTTCGATGAGGATTCAAAAGAGAACCCAAAGGAGGACCTTTCTGAGGCCTGACAGGTCGCTATGTAGCGAGTGAAGGTTGGCTTGAGCTTGGTCGCTATGTAGCGACCGAGCCGTGGGCGTGCTCGGTCGCTACGTAGCGACCGAGCTGTGTGACCTGAGACCGGTGGCATTGAAAATCTAACTCAAAGTTCTATCTTGTGTCAAAATATGGGCTCAATCTAACAGTCGGAAGGTCTCCATCCATAGCTAAACATCTGACGCGTATGTGTAACTCTGCACCTCCAAAGGCTCGAAAGACTCCAAAATCACCATATTTCTCCTAAACGTCCATGAACCTATAAATACTCTAAATAGACTCCAATACATAATAATTGTATCTTAAAACACTTTAAAACACTTATAGACCATGATTAAAAATGGGTAAAATATATGGTCTATCATATTGTACTATCCCCTTGGGGCTTTCTAAAATATTTCCGTTTTGTAGCTTTTCTTTTTACGGAAAATGCGTCAAGAAGAGCGAGAGAGTGTGCGTGTTAAGATGAAGGATTTCACGGGTTAAGACCCGAGAAAGCTTGTGAACTTCTGAATATCGACGAAGAGACAGGTTTTTGTATCTCGTATCAATGATACTATGTCCTTGAGAGTTAATAGTGGAGTTAGGGTAAGATCTAGGTCTCTTTTCGTGCCTAGAGTATGCGGCGTTGATTCTGGCTTACTTGACTCGTTTACGATTTCGACTAACTCTGTTTCAATGCTAAAATCTGCAATGAGTTATTGGCTTATGTGATTGTGGGAACCGAAATTTGCACTGTCGATTTCCTTTTAAATTAGGTAACTAGGAAAACCCTAATTTCTCAGAGGTCCCGGATATCTGCTAACACCTCACGCTAAGCAATCAGAACACGAGATAACAACGACAAAGTATAAAAATCGTAAAAAGAGAGCAAAGAGAAGTCTTATTCCGAATTTGCGTATGAGCGTTTATAACAAGGTATAAGCCTGGGCTCAAGAGCTGTCGGCAAGATTCCTAGTTCTAGCAACCCTAAGACGGCTAAACCTAATTGAGTCGCAGCTCGAAATAACAAAAACGGAAAATTGCCTAATTGCTCTAAGTGCTAAGTTTTCTCTCAAAACGTTCTCCCTCCATGCTTTTCGCCTAGGACTCCTTATATACTCGCTCCTAGGTCGGTTTACGCTTTTACTCTTCTACCCTTAAGCCGTCATAGCATAAAATAGAGATATTCTATTTTTTTCGATCTTCGTAATTATCTTCAAAATTTCGCATTTATCCGCGGAAACTTGACATTTTTCTTTCCTTGCGCACCAAGCGGTTTACGGGCTTTTGGTTAAAAAATCGTAAGTTGGGCCTCCAGTCGTGTCTTAGGTCCCTTTGGGCCGTCTTCCGACTCAAAACGTTTATTATGATTTCTTTCGATAAAGGACGAACTTTCCTCGGTTTTTACCGCAAAGTTTGATTGATGACTTAGAATGGCGGAAAACATGAACTGAGTTCGCTACGGTCTTTGGGAGATAGCCTCGAAGGATAGACGAGAATGCATGGACTAGTGTTGAATCAACGTTTCGGAAGAGCTCGGTCGCTACGTAGCGACTGAGCGGGACGGACGCTCGGTCGTTACGTAGCGACCGAGCGGGACGGACGCTCGGTCGTTACGTAGCGACCGAGCGGGACGGACGCTCGGTCGCTACGTAGCGTCCGAGCTTTTGCTCGAGCTCGGTTGCTACGTAGCGACCGAGCGGGACGGACGCTCGGTAGCTACGTAGTGACCGAGCGGGACGGACGCTCGGTAGCTATGTAGCGACCGAGCTTTCGCTCGAGCTCGGTCGCTACGTAGACGGACGCTCGGTCGCTATTTGGCTCGAGCTCGGTCACTACGGAGCGACCGAGCTTGGCTCTAGATCGGTCGCTACGTAGCGACCGGATAGTGTGCATGTGCGGTAGTTGCGCAATGACCGAGCTTGGTTTGTCTGTGTTCCGATTGTCATACTCGAACCTATCCGTAATTGGTTTGGGTATGTTTCCGATGGCTTATGTTTGATCTAAATGGAATTCAAATGAAACTTCATCTCGAAAAAATATGTTGCGGAGAGACATACTTGTATATTGCGGAGATTTGGACGTTAACTTTGTCGTAACCGTTTTTGACCCCAACACTCGGTCGCTACATAGCGACCGAGCTTGGCTCGAGCTTGGTCGCTACGTAGCGACCGGATAGTGTGCATGTGCGGTAGTCGCGTAGTGCCTGAGCTTGGTCTGTCCCTGTTCTGATCGTCATACTCGAACCTATCCGTAGCTGGTTTGGGTACGTTTCCGACGGCTTATGTTCGATCCAAATAGAATTCGAACAAAGGTTTATCTCGAGAACATACGTTGTGATGCTCTCTTGACCGAGCACGATTTGTTGCGGAAAGACATACTTGTATTTGCAGAGGTTTGGGCGTTAACTTTGTCGTAACCGTTTTCGACCCCAACAAGGCTCTTCGTAAAATTTTCTTTACGAAAATTACTTTTCTTAAAAATGTTCATGCCGATTTTTATGGACTTTCAGACATTGATTACGTCGTGACCGATTTTGACCCAACCACATAGCTAAAGGAAAAGAGTCATTGGATGGTCTGAGAAACCTATCTACAGAATCTATCCAAGCTAACTCATCCACGGGATTTCATCCACATAAACCCATCCATAGATCCGTTGGAAATTTGAATTTGAAATTCAAATTCAGATCTTGGTGCACTCTTTGGTCCATTGTGTAATTCTAAACTTCTATCTCTCTTGCCTTTATACATGTAAACACTTGTAAGTTATGAATTAAGGAAAGACTTACTTCATTACTCTTTACTCTCTCTATTCTCTATGCTTACTTGAAATCTCATACTCTCTCTGTTCCTCACTGCTAATTTACTCTCATACTCTGTTTCTCTTTTATTTTCAACAAATTCTGCTTCCGCCATATGTGACCCCGTAGCATCAAGCCTCTCCCCCCCCCCTCCTCCCCGAGTAGTGCAACCAGATTTTTCCTTTGTCTCTGGGTCAGGCAGAAGTCCTTCCCTTCGTCTTTCTGAAAACGAAGTAGACTTTTCTTTCAAGGTTTTCGATTCTGCATATGAGGACGGTTGGAGCTGGTGAACAGTTTTCAATCTTCGGGTTTTCAAAATGAATGTGGGAACACTTGGTCGTAGTTACTTGTCTTGTATTATAGTTGTAAGGATCATGTTGAAACGTCAACTTTCTTGATTTACAAAAGGTGAAGTTTGAGCAATGAGATACTTCATTTCATTTTTGCGTTTTTTGTATCTACAAGTGAAATATAAAACCGAAATGCAAAACAAATTAACAAAAACAAATTATTGGAAAAATCAGAAGGCTACAATATTATATATACATTATATATACATGGCTGGAAAACAATATACTTTACGTAAAAACAGATCCAATTAAACAAGACTTGCAACAGCGAATATCACACGGTGTTATCTGTTTTTCAGGCTGACTTGGACTAAGAGTTTCTCGAGTTCATGTTCACCTAACCCTGCCGAAAAGTTACTAATTAAGAGAACAAAGTCATGCATGCAGACGGCAGGATTGACACGGAGCATTTCTCTCTTTGTCGAGTCACCACCACGACTCTTGTCTTGTGGTAATTTTGTCAAATTTTATTTTATATTTTGTTGGTGTGAAGATATATATTTATTTTAGGTGAAGAACTTTTCTTGCCTTGGTTTCATAACTTTTCTGTATAACTAAGAGTTTGGTGAAGAGTTGACTCTTCAAAGCCTTCACAACCTATTTAACGCGACTTTCTATTATGAAAATAACGCTATGTTCCTTTTTTTTTGTACGTAGACGCTGCATTTTTTTTTTTTTTATAATCCGGGTATCCGGACTTCTCACTTAGTCCGATTATCCCACCGCGTCCAACCGGAACTGGCGAAAAAGATCCTAAAAGCCAAACGGAAACCATATTAAATCTGTTGTAGCCAGAACTCGAACTCGTGATGGCGGACAGCTCAACCGAGGTTCTTTTACCATCAGACTACAAGATCCGGTTTAAACGCTGCATTTAGATGTTAATATTCAGATATTGTTCATTTGAAGTTTGAACACTATTGCATTAAATATGTAGATGCAATATCTAAATACAAAATCTATAAATATCTGAAACATCTATATATTTGAGATGCATAAAACTTGTACAGTTTGGATGATATATTTGCATCTCAAAATCTAAAAGACCTAAATACTTTCAATACAAATATATAAATTAATTAAATTAGTTACTATAATTATTATATAATATATTTTTAATCAGAAAATCATGTTTTCTCTCTAGAATAGGAAAATTTTGTTGTCTTGTCAAAATCGAAAATTGTTATTTTCCGCCAAAATCATAAAATTATGTTTTCATATTAAAATCGTAAAATCACATTTTCTCGCTGAAACATAATAATATGTTTTCCTGCCTAAACCATTAAATCATGTTTCCCATCAAAACCGTAAAATCATGTTTTCTATCAAAATCCAAAAAATCGCAATTTCCCATAAAAATTGGAAAAACGCAAATTCTCGTCAAAATCCAAAAATCGTGTTTTTCCATCAAAAAAGAAAATTGTATTTTCTCACCAAAATCGTAACATTGTATTTTTCTGTCAAAATCATAAAATCGAATGAATGAAGTGTATATCAACTTATTATGCAACACTTGAATTGTATGAAATGGGTAAAATCGTTTAAAATGGCCGAAATTCACTCTTGTTCACTAGAAAATGGACTGATTTTGTTGTTCTCTTTTTAATGTGTTTATTAAGAGAATCTTCAAGAATGAATCTCATTCTGAGGTGGAGGATCTCCAAAATAAAAATTTCAAGGTGGGTTGCTACAAGAATAAATCTCAAATTTATCTTCAAAATATTATGTAATTTGTATTTTAGTCATCAACTTTAATAATATAAACACGAATTAGTTCATAAAAAATTACAGATTACTTCATATTTGTTTTTCATAGTGTTTCTATATATGATCAATCAACGCATTTTGAAATAAGAAATGAGTTTTTATATGAAGATTACAGGTTAAATGAGTATTTTCATTTATCGTCATTTCAACATCGATCTTGCATTTCTAACAAGTGCGTTGATATTAGAATTGTTTTGTTAAATAAAAATCCTATTTTAAATAATATTATCTTATATTAGTTTTATTTTATAGTAATATATTTTTATATATTCTATATATATAATATATATTTGAAAACTTGGGTGAAATATTAATAAAGATTAAAGTGATAATAAATAATACTAGTACAATTATATGGAAGTTTCAAAATTATAAGGACTAAACTGAAAAGTAAATAGTATTTTGAGGTTTTGAATAGTGACATCTCAAAATTCGAAGGTTTGAAAATCTTTTTTGGAAGGCAAAAGACCTCAAAATTTAAAGGTTTGAGGGTTTTTGGAAATACTCTACGGTGATTTGGTTAATTTCCACTTGGTTTCAAATCACTTTATCCAAAGTTTATGGGTGGGTGTGGTGATTTGTGAGTCAGGTTATATTAATTGGCTTATGTTGTTATATATACAAAAGTAAATATAATGAAATAAGAAAAGGAGTAAAAGAAATGCTACTTTGTCTAACGTATCACAGGAAGTTCACCTTCTATAATAATTTTTTTTGGTGGGTCTCAAAGTGGTGGCGCATCGTAACTTCATGGCCACGGTGTTGACGGCGTCGTATCATTAGCTCTGCCTCTTGGTCCACAAGAAAGTGCTTCCAATCTTCCTCGAGATATTTTATCCTATTATCATTTTTGCAAAGTTTATTCAGCCACTTGTCCCAAAGTCTCTAGGATAGTAACATTTTTGAAAACTTATTATGGGTTGAAAAGTTAGAAGTACAGCTTTTTGATAAATTAAATTATTATATCAATTTTTTAAATTTTGATAGAGATTACAATCTACTAGTAACAACGATATAGAAACTAAACAAAAATGCTAAATCACAACAACACCTACCCTAGAACAAATACCAGAAGTTGAAATTTAGAAGCAGAACCAACGAAATAAAGCTTACACAAAAAATTAAAAAAAATGGTAAGAACTGAAAAGACTAAACGGTTTCTGCGAGTTACCGAGAAGTAAACACCCTCAAACCTTGATAATACGGTTCCTGTAGCTTTCATGAAGACAACCAAACACTAACCACTTCGATAATGACAAGCATAATCTTAGTAACCAACCCAACATTGACATAACAGTATGAGGGAGTGAAACTATCCAGCAACACCGTTTTTTAAGTGAAACTGTAACATCCCGAGTTGTGATATGTGAAAAAGGCTTAAGAGAATTGATTTGGCTACCTATGTCACCAAAGTTGACTTACCTTTTCTGGAACACATCCTGAAAGAACTCCAGAGTTAAGCGTGCTTAAGCTGGAGTAGTGGAAGGATGGGTGACCTATCGGGAAGTGATTCGCGATAGCGTGCGAGTGAGGCCAAAGCATGGGAAAAGGTCGGGTGGTGATTGCAGGGTCAGTAAACAATGATTTCGAGCCTTTGGAAAATTAACGGACCGACCGTCAGACGGGATGGGGCCCACGGGCCGAGAGAGCGGGCGTGGGTGGCCCATTAGCCGTGGGCGGGTCGGGGCGTTACAAGTGGTATCAGAGCTGGTTAGCCATCTCAGTTCCGACCTGAGAGGCGTCTTGAGACCTGTCGGGGGCGCAACGAGGACGTTGCGTTCTTTGAGAGGGGGTGAATTGTAACATCCCGAGTTGTGATATGTGAAAAAGGCTTAAGAGAATTGATTTGGCTACTTATGTCACCAAAGTTGACTTACCTTTTCTGGAACACATCCTGAAAGAACTCCAGAGTTAAGCGTGCTTAAGCTGGAGTAGTGGAAGGATGGGTGACCTATCGGGAAGTGATTCGCGATAGCGTGCGAGTGAGGCCAAAGCATGGGAAAAGGTCGGGTGGTGATTGCAGGGTCAGTAAACAATGATTTCGAACCTTTGGAAAATTAACGGACCGACCGTCAGACGGGATGGGGCCCACGGGCCGAGAGAGCGGGCGTGGGTGGCCCATTAGCCGTGGGCGGGTCGGGGCGTTACAGAAACACTCAGAGATTAATTACCGCTTCCAAACCTCCCAAAAATACATCCACTAAACCGAGTGCCCGTATAAAGCATCGTATAAACCGAGTGCTCGTAACCAAGTGGTCTTGGTCAAGTGGTAAAGAGTTCATAGCTGTGAGTACCGCCATGGGTTCGATTCCCTTTGGCCATCCGGGGCGCCTTAAGTGTTAAGAAAACGCGGATCCTGCGGACCTAGTGATTAGTCTTTGGACCTAGAAAGCTTTTGGGATCACACTACGGTTATCAAAAAAAGTATAAAGCAAAAAGACTAAAAGGAAGCATAACCTCTGGAGCAACCTCTGCCGAGAAAATGAAGACTGAATGCTTAACTGTCAATTTACCACCAAGCAGGCAACCACATATGTCGTTCTACTAACTGAGAAAATAATCGCCACGAAAATGAAAAAAAAAAAAGAGAAAACGAGGTGAACACCATAATATCGGAAAACACTAAATTTCAAGTGAGAAAACTACTAACACACATTGTGGACAAACGATACCAGGGCCAACACACCACCATGCGCAGCCACCAGAGACCACTGCAAAACAGGTGAAAGATTCATTTGAAAATAAGCTCCACATGTTACTGCTGAAGATCGTCGGTGGTACCAAAGCCAAAGCGAGAGGATAGGAGTTGCAGGACACCCATATCCAAGACCCATCGAGAAAACTAAGTGTCTAGCAGCCACGGACCAGATTGAAAGAATGAAAGTAATGTAGATGTGCGTCTAAGGTCAAACAGAAGAAAATCACTGAGATCTAGAAAAACTTTGGACAAAGACATCGTAGTATAACTACGGATAAACACAGCGAGAAAGCATTACCAAAAACGCCAAGAACACCACAAATATACGCCAAACAAGTCTAGTTTGAACCTTCACTTCCGCCGTGACACAAACAAAGATCACCAAGTTAACATAAAAACATAGAAAAAAGAAAGATAAGGGGTTCTGGCAACATCGAAAAGACACAACGGTTAACGGAACAAAATGTTCCACATATAGAAATCCAAAAAAAAAAAGAAGAAATCTTTACTAGTAAAATAGAATCAATCATAGGATTCGTCGATCGTAATTGATCTTAACCTGTACTCTATTTTCCTACTGTATTTCTTTATATACCTTGTACATTCTCTTATTTTAATATACATCTCAATATTCAATCTCTATACTTAGGTGTTATTGGTTTATATATTTTGATTGATTTAGAAATCCATGTAGTATTTATAAATCTAAGTAAAATATGCAGATTTTTTTTAAAAAAGTTGGATTAGTATTTACAAATCCGGAAGTTTTCACTCGGATTTGAGTCTTTGTATTTTTAATAAAAAAAATCCAAACAAATCTATTCAAATCCATTATAAAATCAAATTTATTAGTAAATCCGTATGATTAAATAACACTTGATTTCATATAGAATTTATGAATCATTAAACGAATAACACATGATTTTAATATATATTTGAAAATCATAGAACCAATAACACTAGATTTAGTTTGGATTTTAAAATCCATTAAAATACAACAACCAATAGAAATCGGTTGATACCCTAAACCACAAAATATAACTTTAAACTACACAAACCCTGAACTCTAACATACAAACCCTCAATTCTATAAACATAAAGGGTGCGTAATGACATAAACATACACATAATATTTTCTTACCAAAAACAAAGGGTGCATAATGATTTAAACTTAGGCTTATACATATATATGATGTCAGTTTAAAGATTTTAACTTAGTGTTGTTATATGAAACATACAAATAATTAAAAAAACAGATATCAATTAGTGAAGATTTTAATTTAGTGTTATATGAAAATGAACAATATGAATTTTAACTTACGGTTATATTTATTATATTACATTCATATAAAATACAATTTAATATAACTTATGGTTATATATATTATATTGCCTAATATTATCTACTTTATATTTTAAAATAGATATATAAAAAAAAGATATTTTAAAATAGAAATAAATCATTATTATGCTCCATATCGAATAGTCTAGATTTTTAAACTTATTCACCATGCAAAATCATTTTTTTTTGTCAATGTGTCCATAATGGACAGACAACCAAACGGATGTCAAGAAAGAGTTGTCAAACAACAAAGAAACAGAAATGAAAGTGCCAGTAGGCACATAACACTCAAACAACGGGAAAAGAAAACTTATAGAATTCTTCCTGCTCAACGGTCTTCATGGATCGTCAAGGTACATGATAGCTGGGTTCCTAGGCAGCGTGAGATGCTTCCCTTCTGATACAAGCATTCAACCATCTTGGCCCATTCGCCGATATGTAGGATTGGTGCCACTGACTTTGTAGGGCACTTGTTGCGATAGCCGAGGCCACTCTATTACATTCCTTTCGTACTAGGAAGTGACGACACTTGATATGATCCAATGCTTTTCGAAGCCTCTTCCATAAGATATGTAAAGTCCGAGGTACCGCTTGTAAGGCCAGAAACTGTGGAAGCTGAGAGGAAGATGTCTCCAGAATCACTCTATTTAACTTCAAGTCACTAAGTGCCTCTGAAGTCCAACATGAGCGATCATGTCTGCTTCTAGTTGGGAACGAACACCCACAAAGGAACGTCTACTATGTAAAACCGCTTCCCCTCCTGAATCCCTTAATATCCATGCTGCCCCACTTGTGCTGTTACTTGCTGACCAAGCAGAACCCACATTACATTTGACAGCGGTGGACGGTGGTTTTTTCCATGCATATGAGTCTTCTACCTCGAGCTCCATTGCAGGAGGGTCCGCCGGAACATATGCATTAAGCTGGAGCCAGACCGAGGCCTCCTCCAAAGCCCTGCTAAGAATAATTTCTGCACTATTGCTCCGCTGCTCGAAACAGAACAGGTTGCGGTTCTTCCAGATATGCCAAAGGATCCAAGGGAAAGCAAGACGCAGCTTTGGATCTACTGAACTCTTTTTACTACAAGCGAGAAGATAGTGAAGGTTTAGGAACACTGATGTGGGAGAGAAACCAGCTGGGGGTAATGGAATCGACGATCGTTCCCATACTTCTTTCGCTGATGGGCAGTGGAAGAGCATATGACAAATCGATTCAGGGCCCTGTCGGCATAAAGGACAGCAAGGATCTACTGGAATACCTCGTGCGCTTAATTGTTGTTTTACTGCCAGAGCTCCTGACATGACACGCCAGAGAAAATGTCTTAGCTTAGGGGATGTTTTTGATTTCCACAAGTCTCGCCAAAGTTGTTTCTCCAGAGGAGGCAAGGGCCTCGGTTGTGCAGACTCAAGTTCAGTAATGCTCTCTAGTAGCTTATAGCCACTCTTGGAATCATATACACCATTTCTTGAGAAACCCCACCTCAGCATGTCATTCTTTCCTCTTTGCGTTTTGATTTGCAGTATGAGTGGGATGTCCTCATCATCGATCACCTCTCGGAGTTTACTTATGTCCCACACATTGGAATCATCCGACAATAAGTCACCAACTCGAAGTGTCAAGTCTACCACTGCACCTTGGCGATAACGTGGAGATCTTGGCAGAGGAGCGATCAGCCAGTTATCTGTCCACACCTTAGTGTCATTACCATCACCCACTACCCGGACTAGACCCCTTTTTAGAAGGTCCCTACCGTGCAATATGCTTCTCCAGGCGTACGACGGCCGGGAACCCACTCCACTATCGAGGAAACCAGAATTTCGGAAATAACGGTGTCTGAGTATACGAGCAACCAGAGATTCCGGCTTGTCCCATATTCTCCACGCTTGCTTGGCCAACAAGGATTGATTAAATTTTTCCAGCTCTTTAAATCCCAGACCTCCCGCTTCTTTATCTTTACATAGTTTTTGCCACGCCACCCATGAGATTTTCTTCCGGTTATTTCCACTGCTCCACCAGAAGTCTATCATTGCACTTGTAAGCTTTGCACAGACATCTTTGGGGAGTTTAAAACAAGACATTGCAAAGATGGGTAAGGCTAGTCCCACTGACTTAAGGAGAATCTCCTTACCAACTTGGGAAAGCGCTTTAGAGAATCTCCTTACCACCTTGCAAAATCATTTAGTACAAAGATCTTAAGGAATTTATATATAAGCTTTTAACATTTATAGATATATCAGATGACAAAAATAGATATTATACGATTCTTCTAAAATATGAGAACCAAATTTAACTCATCATTAAACTGAATCCATAATATTAGGTATATGCCATATTTTTAGATTCGGTTAGCAACGATTCTAGATATGCTAAATATTCTTAGTGAAAATCATCACCCTACTTCAGAGTTATTATAAATATAGAAATACATAATTTTACTAGTAATAAAAAACTAGATTTTTTTAAAAAATAAACAAATTCTGTGATTTGGAAGCGATAGTCAAAATCTAATAATTTATTAAAAAATTTATGGAAAGTCATTTAATCAAGAAAACACATGCACGATCATTATAGTCGTATTAATTTTGCGACAATATAGAAAGTTTTTCAAAGATTTTTTTTTTTTTTTTTGTAAAACTTGATTATACTTTATTTTGTATAAAAGAATGCCGAATTAAAATACAACTAGAACTTGATCCGCGCACCCACACGGATATTCTTTTATTTTTATATTTTTTTTAAAAAAAATTATCTTATATAAATGATAATATATATTTATAAAATTATATGTATGTATTAAAAAAATTATATGTATTAAATCATTTTTAATATATTTCTAAACCCATAAATTTTAAAATTTATAGTGAATAAACTTATTTTATTTTTTGATCAGTCAATTATTACACTCATATTTTAAATATATAATCCGTGTGTTGGTGTAAACGTATTTTTTTATGGATAAACAATTTAGGCAAAATAAAAATGTTGTATATGGTTATATTTGATTTATACGATCAAATAATCGAATATATATTTTTTTTTTGACGTCGAAAGACTATTCTATTACTCAAACTTGAGGTGGTCTAGGTAACCAGACCGGAATAGAACAACCAATAAAAAGTAACTCCCTATGGAAAGATCTTGCAGTCTTAGCTAAAAAGTCTGAAATCTGGTTTCGCGTTCGTGGAACATGCATGATGCTGAAGTTCGGGAAGCATATCTGTAACGTCTCTATCCTCTCCAACTCCGTCGCAAAACTTGGCCACGTCTGAGGGTCCTTTATCATTGCAATCAGCTCCTTACAATCCGTTCCAAAGCTCTGACATGTTGAGTGTTGAAGCATATTCTCCATCGCCCATCGCAGTGCTTCTACTTCCGAATGCAAGGCTGATTCGCGCCGAGTGAAGTTCCTTGTTCCCATAAGTTGAATGTTCCCATTACTGTCCATCCATACCCATCCGCATCCACTGAATTGAGCAGAAGATGTCCAAGATCCATCTAATAAGCAGATATTACCCAAGCTTATGACTTGGGTTGCCACCGGGTTGTTATCTTGTACCACTGGTTGCACCAGTTCGTTAGCATCAAACCAGGCTTTGCATTCACTTTCTGCATGTCGAACTAGTTCCAAAGGATCTCTGTCTATACCCCTAAAAATTTTTTCATTCCTAGCCTTCCAAATATACCATATTATCCAGGGATAAGGATCTCTGTCGAGTTCTGGCTCAATAATGCTATTCTTCCTCCAAAACAGAAAGTCCATATTCGTGTAGACACTTGATACGGGAAATATATCTGGGCTTGTCGGAGTGGACGATAATGACCAAACTTGGAGAGCTGGTGGACATTCAAAAATGGCATGGGTTACTGTTTCCTCTAGTTCTCCACATCTCGGACAGTAATTGTCACACCTCATATTGCGTCTTGTTAAGTTCCTCGTTACTGCCACATGACCCGTTAACAGTTGCCATATAAGATGACATATCTTCTTCGGTGCCTTTATCTGCCAAGCAAAGGCTTGGAGCTTGGTGATACTTGGCTCTAGAACTTCCTTCTCAGCCGATGGCTTTAGCACATTCTGGGCCAGCCAGTATCCGGATTTAACCGTGTATTGGCCATTCTTCGTGTAGTTCCAACAAAAAGTATCGCGACGATGAGTTGAGCTTATGGCTAAACTTCTTATGAGAGGTATGTCCTCAGGACTGACATAATTCTCCAATAAGCCAATGTCCCATTCCTTCGATGCCTGGTCAATAAGATCACTGACTCTCATATTCGGGTGCATAACTGGTGCTATGGGAATAGCTGGCCTCGCAGGAGTTGTAGGAACCCACGGGTCCTCCCACACCTTGACTTCATGCCCTGAATGTATCTTCTGTCTAATCCCCAGTAATAACAATTTCCTTGCGGCAGAAATGCTCGTCCACACATAGGATGGGCTGGTGACAGTGTTTACTCTCAATGGAGAGGACAATCTATAGTATCTCCCCCTCAAGACTCGTGCAACCAAAGAATCAGGGAATTGAACTAGCCTCCATAATTGTTTTGCCAGTAATGCCAAGTTGAACTCGTGGATCATGCGAAAACCGATCCCACCCTCCTCTCTTGGTAAACAAACTTTTTCCCACTTTGCCCAGTGTATCCCTCTTTTTGGTGGATTTGAACTCCACCAGAATTGTGCAATGGCACTAGCAAGATTTTCACATATCTCCAATGGGAGAAGGAAAGTAGACATCACGTATGTTGGTAAGGCGAGCAAAATGGACTTTATCAGCACTTCCTTCCCTCCTTTCGAAAGCCATCTACCTGTCCATCCATTCACTCTATGCATCAACTTCTCCTTTAGAAATGCAAAAAGTTTGCACTTGGATCCACTTATATCTTCTGGAATACCCAGATAGGTTCCCATTCCACCCTCGTTCTGTATTCCAAGCACATCTTTAAGCTCTTGTCTCATAGCCACATTTATCCGCTTACCAAAGAGTAAGGATGATTTATCAAAATTAATACACTGTCCAGATGCTTTGCCATATTTCCTGACTACTTTCATTACTTCTTCACATTCACGGGGCTCCGCCTTACAGAAGAAAAGGCTATCATCAGCAAAGAGAAGGTGGGATACCGATGGACACGCGCGTGTGACGCGCATCCCTGTTATCTTTCCTTGGATCTCTGCATGATTAAGAAGGCTAACGAGCGCTTCCGTGCATAGAATAAAAATGAAAGGAGACAAAGGATCTCCTTGACGTAGACCTCTACCTGGAACAATATTTCCTCTTGGCTCTCCATTCATAAGGACCTTGTATTTCACCGACGTTATACACCGCATTATCCATGTGATCCATGTCTCTGAGAACCCCATTTTTCGCATGACCGCTTCAATAAAGGACCATTCCATCCTGTCATATGCCTTGCTCATGTCTGTCTTGATGGCCATTCTCTTATTGCGTCTACTAGGTTTAGTTCTGAGAGCGTGGAACATCTCCTGAGCAATCATAATGTTATCAGAGATCTGTCTCCCAGCAACAAAGGCTGACTGAGTCTCTGATATCAATCCTGATAGCACTTTCTTTAGTCTCTGGCATAAGACCTTAGAGATTATCTTGTAGCTGACGTTACATAAGCTAATGGGTCTAAACTGAGCCATCTCATTCGGCCTCGTTGTCTTCGGGATGAGACATATATTTGTATCATTCAGTCCAGACGTCACTGTCCCTTCAAAAAGGAATTGATTGACCATACGAGTCAAGTCCTCCTTTACTATATCCCAGAATTTCTGATAGAAAAGCGCAGTCATCCCATCTGGTCCTGGAGCCTTCTCCGGGTGCATAGCAAAGAGCGCCAGTTTGATCTCCCATTCAGAGACCGGGGCTGTAAGGTTGTCATTCATAGCACCTGTGATCGACGTTGAAACTTGAGAAAGTGCATCTTCAATATCCTCTGGATTCGATGACTCAAATATCTGTCTAAAATAACTAGTAGCAATGACTACTAGTCCCTCTTCATCCTCAACTGCGTTTCCATTCTCATCTAGGAGCTGTGTGATCTTATTCCTTGCTCTTCTTTGCTTTGTCAAGGCATGAAAAAATTTCGTATTTTTGTCCCCTTCTCTCAGCCAAAACACCCGACTCTTTTGTTTCCAGAACAATTCTTCTGCTTTAAGAGCATCAGAGAGTTCCTTTAATGCTGCTGCGATTTGCTCTGTTGTAGCGTTATCATCAGCGTACAGCCCCTCCACCTTTTCCTTAAGCTCCTCCACCAATTTAGCCGAGTTAACATTATGTTGTCTCCGCCAATCACTCAAGGCTTTCCTGCAACTGGAAATATGTTCCATAATAGTCGCATGAGGAGGAAGATCAGGAGATTTCCATCCCTCAAGAATAATTTGCCTTAGCTCCTCATTATCCAGCCATCTTTTATCAAACTTAAATTTCCTTGATCTCCTCGTTGGCTTTATGAGGATGTCTGCAAGAATCGGACGATGATCCGATCCCCATAGCCTCATATACTTCACTGTCGAGTGTGGAAATTTCTCATGCCAATCCGAGTTTCCTACTGCTCTATCTAAGCGACATCGAACAGTTGATCCTCCTGCTCTCTTCCCTACCCAGGAGAGCATGTCCCCCGTGAAAAGAAACTCTAACATCCCACAGTCGTTAAGCATCTGTTTAAAAGGAAGGAATGAACTATCAGGACGTTGTCTCCCTCCTTCTTTCTCATTATGACATGTGATCTCATTAAAATCTCCTATCATGAACCAAGGTCCATTTCTTGTTGTTGAGAAACGCGTAAGACGTTCCCAAACTTGATCACGCCTTTCAAGTACAGGGTCCCCATAAACAAATGTCATATAGACTTTTATTCCATCAATGACTGCCTCAATGTCAATCATACGGTTATTCGAAAATAAAACATTAACACGATATTCATCCATAAAAAATAAAGCTAAACCTCCGCTGAGTCCAAGTGGCTCAACAGTAAATAAATGATCAAATCCTAAGTCAGCCTGAATGTTTTGCAACAGCGGCCGTCTGTTCTTCGTTTCAGAAAGGAACACAAGTCCTGGGCGATGCTTCTGACACATCTCTGTAAGGCGTCGAACTGTGAGGTCGTTTCCAATCCCTCAACAGTTCCAACTGAGTGTCCTCATATCTGATCGTGGGATGGATTTTTGGAACCCATCAA
This sequence comes from Brassica rapa, assembly GCF_000309985.2. Taxonomy (NCBI): domain Eukaryota; kingdom Viridiplantae; phylum Streptophyta; class Magnoliopsida; order Brassicales; family Brassicaceae; genus Brassica; species Brassica rapa. Next base: position 7,442,117 of record NC_024798.2, on the reverse strand, counting down.
ACCATCACTTGTTGACGAACCATCTCTCAGCTTTCTTGAGCCGTGGTGACGCCTTGTTTTTCCTGCGTCAACATGAGATGATGTCGAACGCTTCCTTGGAGATCCCCGACGAAGGATCTCGAATTTCCTACTCGTAATGCCCAAAGAGACATTTGTTTTTGCACCACTCCGCCTGCTCCTATACGTTTTGTCATCCGATCGTCCTATCTTGACTGAAGCTTGACGAGAAGCCGAACTTTCCATCTCCGTAAGTTCCTGACCTAAGAGATCATCATCATGCACGTCACACTCCATCATCTCGCCATCATGCGGGTCAGCAATCTCCATGTCACTCAGGGCTCCTATGATCTGCTTATCCCCAATTCCATCTTGTAGTTCCTGATCACTTAAGGCAGGAAATGAAAGCGCCCGAGTAGCTTCTTTTACACGTTTAGTAACATTCCCTTCCATAGGGATATCGACCCGAGATGGTGTAACAATGGTACTGGCCAGTCTTCTTGTTACCGTCGCCTCTGGTGGTCGCATTTCCTGAGAAACCTGCTTGCCATCGCTTCCCGTGCGCTCCGAATGTTCATATGGAACAATGTCTTGGCTAGCAATGGCCGGCTCCACACGATATCCTCTCTGATCACCTAGAGATTTCTGTTTCCAAGTTTGTGCGGGCTTTCGGTCATATGGACCTGTACCAACGCGTGAGCCACCATATCTATTACTCCTCGAGTGATCGTCCCGTCTACGCATGATCCTATCAGAATGAGAGCGACGATAGTTGTTGTCTTCATCATACTTCCTTTCGCTAGAATCATATCTAGAGGTGCGAGATTGGTTGTACCTGCCATGGCTTATCTCATTACCATAACGAGGTTGCGATCCATTATCCTGATACGAGATAGACTGATTGTGCCTCTGGTCCAAAGGGACTTGCACTCGAGTGAAAACACCAAGTCGCTCTTTCTGTGGCTGTATATAATCGAATATATATTATTTATAATTTTGTGTGTTTTATATTATGTATTTTTATAACATTTTTTATGTTTTTTTAGACATAGTTAATGTACCAAAATAAAAAAATAACCACTCCGTATAATGAACATTTTGTTACATTTTTAGTATTGATTAAGTGTAATTTATTATTTAACTTGATTATAGGAATTATTCCTTAAATAAATAGCACATAATTTGTTGTAATTCATTTTGGAAAAATGTATTCATTAAATTATAAAAGATAAGAACATTAAAAAGTTGATAAATTTATTACTTCAGTGACATTGAAATGTAAATAAATTAAAAAATTAAAAGTTAATTTATAAATGTACTATTTTAACAAGATAGATAGATCATCTAATCCTTTTCTAGTCTAACGGTATGGTATCGTTTAACACTCGGTAAAAAAGGAATTACAAAGACCACATGTGAACGCTTGAGCCGTGGAGTATTAAGACACGTTTGACTATCATTTTCTGAAAACCAACGAGCAATAGTTCTTATAAAGAAATTACAAAAAAATTCATCATGATATCTTGTGATTTATTTATATAAATAATGCTCCAGGAAATCAGAACCGAGGAACGTGGGTGTAAATTTGACGATAATTTCCAACTAATCTACCTAATCCGCAGTTCTGTTTATTAATGAAAAACTGTTTAGCATTTCTCCTTTTCCTTTTCTTTGAGAACCAAAGGAGACGTCAACCATGTTTATTCTTTCTATAACCTCCAATATATTTCATATTAACTATTATGGAAGTTCAAATTTAGGCTCCAACTATAATCATCAACTTAAATCATCTAATAATTATCATTTGATAAAAAAGGATAAAAAATAAAAGAAACAAAACCCTGAAATTATGACAAACTGTGATGTTTTTCTTACGCCACAATTGAAAAAAAAAGAAAGAGAAAGTAAACAGAAGGGAAAGTAATCGTTAGTCAACAAAAAACGGCTTCCGACTTCCGTAGACTTGAAAAAAGTATCCGCGTTATACATTTCTATAAAGTATCTTAAGAACCCCCGAACTCCCCAAATCTCTCATCCAACTTTCGAAACAGAACACAAAAGTCAAGAACATAGAGAGAAATAAATGGATCGAACAAAGTCTGCAAAGGTATCTCTGTTTGCTGTTTGGACAATACTCCTTGTCTTAAATGTGAACGGCCAATCAGGTTGTGATACCCACAGGTTCGCCAATAACATCGCTTTCACCTCTTGCACTCCCCTCTCGGCCCTTGGTTCGTTCCTTCACTGGAACTACAACGGCCAAAACAATACCGTTTCAATTGCCTATCGCCACCCGGGAACTTCCTCTTCTTCATGGATTGCTTGGGGACTTAACCCAAGCGGGGCTCGGATGGTGGGGACGCAAGCTCTCGTCGCATTCACCAATTCTAGTGGACAATTCCAAGCATATACCTCTTCGGTCGATGATTTCAGCACCCAGCTATCACCTGGAAGCCTTAGCTTTGGGGTCAGCCTCGTCTCCGCGACTCTGGTCAACGGAGAGGCTACCATTTTTGCGACTCTTGAGTTACCGGCCAATTTGGTCATGACCAACCAGGTTTGGCAAGAAGGTCCGGTCGCTAATGGTGTTCCTCAGATTCATCAAACAACGGGAGACAATATCAGATCGATAGGCAGGATCGATTTCAGGACAGGTCAGTCATCGGCTAGTGGTGGAGGTTCTGGTAACAGGCTGAGGAGGAGAAATGTAAGTTCAACTTTCTTTCTCTTTGGCTTCACTTTATCAGTTCGCTTGTTTGATTGATAATCGCACGGATTTTGATCCCAAAAAAATGATAATCGCACGGATAAATTAACAATAACAACGAACCAAATATTTAAATTTATATGAATGATACCAAAATATAGTTTTAGAACACCTAAGTTGATCAACATATGACAAAAAATCCCGTAAGGTTTTGTTCCAAATGTATTTACCATTTTGGGGAAAGTTACAACATAAACAATACATTTAGGTTTTTATATAAAGGTTTGTTAAAAAAAAGGGTTTTATATAAAGGATTCGTAAAATTAAATAATTTAATCTTACCATTTTATTCAATATTATTTAAATTATTTCTTTTTTCTTCTAAATTTAAATGATTTCTACAAAATATGTCCTTAGAGACATCCAATAAAATAATTTATAAGAAACTTTAAATTTTTTATACCGTTTCGATGGTAAACAAATTTTGTTGATATTTTGAAATAGCCTATTAAAAATACCTAACATATGATAATTGTGCGAATAATATTTTGAGTGTAGGAGACGAGTTTTAAATTTAATAAATACTTATATAAGACAAATTGACGTGTTTGTCAACAAACCAAACACTCAAGATAATGAAATGATGGCGTATTTTAAGCTAAACATTAAATTTAATTATTAATTTATTTCTTTTATCAGTCAAATATCAACGACGCATTTGCTAGATTTCCGTTGAAAAAGAAGTTGGACTTCTCGTCACGGGTTTCACTTTCACCGAAAAATATCTGTCTTCGCTTTCCAAGTGTCTGCTATTATTTAACATTTTACCACCAAACCCCCACCCCCACCCCCCCCCCCCCCAAGAAAAAAGTTTCCATGATCAAAATAATAATTGAAGACTTGTTTCTAGAATTAAACGATGCAAAAAAAAAAAAAGACAAGGCATATTTCTAGAATTCATGAAAATTCAGTTACGGGTCCTTGTTTATCTCTCACAAGTCTTTAAAACAACTTTTATTCTTTGTCGACAACCATTGAACATTCTGAGCTATTTTAATTGACGAAATTAGACAAAACTAAAAATGATTTTGTATAAATTAACATATAAAATGTGTTATTTGCTAGAAACCCGTAATTTTCAATTACTTCCCTTATTTTTCTTTTCATTTCTGAAATATGAAATTTATCTCCAAAACTAACTGTTAATAACTAATTGACATAACAGACACACGGAATACTAAATGCGGTCAGCTGGGGAGTGCTATTGCCGATGGGAGCAATGATGGCTCGGTACATGAAAGTCTTCACCGCCCCAACCTGGTTCTACCTCCATATCGTCTTCCAAGTCTCCGGCTACGTCATTGGTGTATCCGGCTGGGCTACAGGTATCAAGCTTGGCAACGATTCACCAGGCACATCTTACTCAACCCATCGTAACCTTGGGATAGCGCTTTTCACATCCGCTACACTGCAAGTATTTGCTCTGCTTCTAAGGCCAAAGCCAGACCACAAGTATCGGTTCTACTGGAATGTGTACCATCACACAGTGGGATACGCAACAATTATCCTATCCATTATTAACATCTTTAAAGGATTCGATATCTTGGATCCAGAAGATAAATGGCGATGGGCTTATATTGGAATTCTCATCTTTCTTGGTGCCTGCGTCGTGATTCTTGAGCCACTTACTTGGTTTATCGTTATTCGCCGTAAGAACCGTGGAGGTAACACAGTTGCTGCACCGGTTTCAAACAAGTACTCCAATGGCGTCAATGGTACCACTAGCACCACCGGACAGCATCACCAAGACGCCTAGTTTCACTTTTCTTTCAGTACTTGTTTGTTCTACTTCTACCCATTTTTGGATTTTTTTTTTCAGTTTGATATCTCTTAGGCTTATGCATGTATTATGATTTTATTCATTGTATTAGAGGTATATTAATTTACTGTGTAACTAATCATTTATATGTGTGTTTTGTAGTTGTTCTATGCTTCATGTATACTTTGTACTTGAATAACGTTTTGATATTATAGTACTTGAGTGTTTATTGTTGCGGTTTATTTTGGAACCAAGAAATCTATACTATACTAAAAGGAGGATATAAGCCATGGAGAGGGTGTCCACATAGGATAAAAAAATCAACCAATCAGAGAACCCGAAATTGCCATGTCATCTCATTTATTATTCGTAAAAAATAAAAAAACAATGCGAAGGTGAGAATCGAACCTTGGTTGGTATGATATATATATAGTACAGTTACCACTAAGCCATTGACACTTTCTTGGACACATATACAAGAACCACTAAGTATATAATCACAAACTTTTATGTACATTTACAATAATATGAATTCAACTTTCAAGACTCCGATACTTTGTTTTGTAAAAAAACAATAAGTAAGTGACTAAGTTAATATATTCTTAGAAAGTGTGAGAACGTTGACAAATATGAAAAAGCATAGATTTTTGTTTTCGTGACAAAGTTAAGAATTTTGTAAAAGTAAGTTTAACATATAAATTTTCGTGACAAATATGAAAAAGCATAGATTTTTGTAAAATTTTGACAAAACAACTCAAAACATACTTCTCTAATGTCTTAATAAAATATTATTTAAGGGTGTAATAATTAAATATATTAATTCAATAAATTTTGTAATTTATAGACAAAACAATAACACAACAAATTTTGAAACATTTGTTTAACCTATCGATTTTTTTTCATGAGAATCCAACTAAACAAGATAAAAAAAAATTAGATTTACAAATATTTAATTACCATTTTATTCAATTTTGATTAATTTAAAATTGTCATAATGTATCTTTTTGAAGTTACAAATATGAAAAAGCATAGATTTTTGTACAATTTGACAAAACAACTCAAAACATATTTTTCTAATGTCTTAATAAAATATTATTTAAGGATGCAATAATTAAATATATTAATTCAATAAATTTTATAATTTATAGACAAAACAATACCACAACAAATTTTGAAACATTTGTTTAACCAATCGATTTTTTTTTCATGAGAATCCAACTAAACAATTAGATTTACAAATATTTAATTACCATTTTATTCAAATTTGATTCATTTCAAATTGTAATAATGTATCTTTTTTGAAGTTACAAAAAATAATGTTCTTTCTTTATTACACTAGCATTGTATATAGATTCTATATACACAAAATAAATATAATATAACAACATAAGTTTGCTTTCCCCGATTCATATGAAAACTTTTTAAGTACAGCAAATTAATATATAATTTTATTTTAAATTAAATTTTTTTAAAAGTGTATTTTCGTTAAAACAAAATAATAAATAAGTAAAACTGATTTGATGGTAATTTTTATGATATATATATATATATATATATATATATCAATTATGTGAGCAATAGAAGCTTAATATGGAAAAAAATCTTAAATACAAAAACCTCTAAAAATTAACAAAAAAATTAATAAATTAAACTATGATATCACTTAAAAGCTTCTTAGACCATATTAATAAAATACTTAAGCGATAATTAGACAAATTTGATTTTTTTCCAGCAAAAAGTTTATTATTAATTAGCATCAGTTATTTCAAGATGTTTAAGAAATGGTGGACAAAAAAATAGGATGGACATTAATGATATATGAACTATAAATAGTACTTTGTGAAGCAGACTTAGATAACATATCCGCACATCCATTTCCAGTCCTTTTTGATGCTTAAATTCAATTTCTTCAGAGTAGTTATTCCACAAATAGATCGTATGAGATATTGTTTTGATATGTAGATTTGTTTTTTCAATGTTAAGAAGATTGATAACTGTAAAAATGTCTCTTTCGAATATGATATGTCTATAACTGAGTCCCCAACATGAGACAAGTTTGTTTAAAAAGTAAATAATTTTATTTTTCTTATATTATATAATCAATATATATTATTTACTGATAATAAAAATATAGTTATTCATCTATCACAAATATCTATGCAAATATGTGAATCAAGTACAATAATCAAACAACATAATGATTTCCACAAAGAAAATTTAAAAAATATATTTATGTTATGTAGTCATATTTTATATTCTTTAAATAATGTAATACAATATTATACATTATTTTTTTAGAATTGAGAAATACATATATCAGTTAGACAAATTAAGAGATAATTAGACAAATTTGATTTTTATTTTGTGAGTAAAAAGTTTATTATTAATTAGCATTACTTATTTCAAGATGTTTAAGAAATGATGGACAAAAAATAGGATGGACATAAATGATATATGAACAATAAATAGTTTTTTGTAAAGCTGACTTAGATAACACATATGTACATCCATTTCCAGTCATTTTTGATGCATAAATTCAATTTCTTCAGAGCAGTTATTCCACAAAGAGATCGTATGAGATATTGTTTTGATATTCAGATTTGTTTCTTGATTGTTAAGAAGATTGATAAGTGTAAAAATGTTTCATTCGAATATGATATGTCTATATACGAGTCCCCAACATGAGACAAGTTTGTTAAAAAGTAAATAATTCTATTTTTCTTATATTATATAATAAATATATATTATTTACTGATAATAAAAATATAGTTATTCATCTATCACAAATATCTATGCAAATATGTGAATTAAGTACAACAATCAAACAACATAATGATTTTCACAAAGAAAATATAAAAAATATATTTATATTATGTGGTCTTATTTTATATTTTTTAAATAATATAATACAATATTATACATTATTTTTTAGAATTGAGAAATACATATAATATCTTATCCGCGCGTAGCGCGGTTAAAAAATCTAGTAAAGCCTTAAAGGCATTTCATATCAAGCTAACAATAATTGAAATTCCATGTCGGTTCAAATTTCTCCTTTAAAAAAGTAACAATTAGTAAAAACCTTCAACTTAAGAGATAAATCTAAAAAAAATTAGCCGTCAGCAAAAAAGAACAAAGATTATTGGCAACATTCAACCAAATTTCGTGTTCTTAACTTCATCATTGATTTCTTGTAGTCGTATTTATCACATTATATTTTATAACTTGTTAAATTGTTGATTAAGAGCTTATTGTGGCTTTCTTGATGCAATATATCATATCAAATTTAATATTATCATCTTTGATAGACAATATTGAATAAAAATATTTAGAAAAAAAGAGATAAATTACACCATCATAATCAAAATAATAATGTAGAGACTAGAAGAGATTCATAGTTGTATTGATACAAAAACATGAGTCAGAACAATCAAATGCTTAGCTGGTTCATGATTCCCTTCTGAAACCATCTTAACACTGGTGTTGTCTTCATGATGTTCTTCAGTATCATCATCGTGGTGAAGTGTGTTCCCCTTGCAATCAACATAAGTTATGATTTAAAATAAAAGTTGAAGAAAACCCTAACTCTAGAAAATAATAAAGTTAGACTGTCATAAGTTATTAAGTCGTAAGCCTAATGAAAGAAAATACAACTATAGAAAAGTTTTAGAGGTCATAGTTAGTCTTAGGTTTTCGTGTGCAAGTTGTGAATGAAATATTCATATATCATCTTTTCTTATTTCCAGAATAGGTTTAACCAATCTATCTTTATTTGAAGAACTTTTAATGTGTAGGCAATGAAGATGACTTGAGCCCGTTGTGACACGGGAAAGTACTTCGATTGTTAAAGCATGGAACAAGATTATTGGAAACATTCAACCAAATTTTGTTATGGACTTCATCATTGATTTCTTTTGTAGTGTATTTGTCACATCATATTTTCTAACTGGTTAAATTGTTGATCAAGAGCTTATTTTGGCTTTCTTGATGCAAAATATCATATCAAATTTAATGTTATTATCTTTGATAGAAAGTATTGAATAAGAATTTTTAGACGAAAAAAAGATACATTACAAATACATAATCAAAATAACAATGTAGAGACTAAAAGAGATTCATAGTTGTATTGATATAAAAACATAAGTTAGAACAATCAAATTGTTAGCTAGTTCATGATTCCCTTCTGGAACGATCTTAACACTGATGTTGTCTTCATGTTGTTCTTCAATATCGCCATCCTCGTGAAGTGTGTTCCCTTTGTAATCAACATAAGTTATGATCTATACTATTATTTGCAAAGTAATTTTTCGTAACGGAACCTTCACGTTAAAAGTTAGAACGGTTAATATCTATATTACCCTTAATGAATATATAAATAATTATTTTAATAATTAACTATGTATAATTGATTACACGTTATTTTGATAGGTATTTTTTGGGCAACTTGATAATTACACGTTAGACTAAATAAAACAAAGACTTCTAATAATTCAAAACAGTCAAATAAACCTGTAAAACTAAATTTATAAAACAGTAAGATAAATATGTGTATATATTTATCACGTAAACTAAGGAAATATTGTCCTTATCTCAATTTGCTTCTGTTTTAAGTTCATACGAAGCTATCCTAAAATTTTGGTTTTTAATTAATTTATTTTTTTTTGTATTTATTTTCGTTTTGTGTTTTTAGTTTGTTTTTGATAGTTTCTTTCATGTTTCTGGTTTGAAGTGGTAGAAATAACTGAAAGAGAAGAAAGTTTATCTTTTTAGTTTACTTCATTGCGTGAGATGATTGATAGGTGATTTCTCATAGTTATTAGATTCCACTGATGTTCAAGAAGATGAAAATTTGACCAAAAAAAACAAAAAACAAATTGTAACTAAAAATATAAAAAATAATTTAGCATGATAGTTTTAAAATTTATATTTTTCGTAAAATGATCATGCCCGCATGTGCGGGCCAAACACCTAGTTTAAAAAAAAGTTGATGAAAACCCTAACTCTGGAAATTATAAAGTTAGACTGTCAAAAGTTATAAAGTCTTGAGCCTAATGAAAAAAAATACAACTATAAAAAAGTTTAAGAGGTCATATTTAGACTTAGATTTTCGTGTGCAAGTTGTAAATAAAATCTTCATATATCATCATTCCTTATATATTTACTCTTTTAGATCGAATATGTCTCCTCCCCATTTCTTTGCCACCCTTCTCCTTTCTAATGAAGATGCAAATTTAGATTGATATTAATTAATACTTTTATGAAGATGCAGAGTTCATCCCTATAATAATGTTTGGCACAACCAGCATTAGAAAATTTTGGAGTTCCATTTTCTAACCAGCCTTTTGTGATTTTTGGGTCAGCCTCGGATATAACAAAAGCAAAACAAAGGAAACGTGGACCAAGACATACACACCAAAAACATGGTGTTACTATATAGGGGCGGATGCAAGCTTGCTTTTGGTAGGATGCATATATCCATTTACTTTAACTAATGTTTAGTTTAAGTGTATTTATATAAATTCAGCAGTAATTATAATGAAAATAGCAAATTAGGGTGTATTAGCACTAATGTCCCCTGCTGGTTATTTGATTTACACCAATGTATTACTTAAAGGTGTATTAGCTCTGTGAAATTTTTTTTCTCATTTTCAAATCTTTTACTATCTTTTATCCTTTCCTTTTTTTTGACATCAAACGACCATTCTATTACTCAAACTTAAGGCGGTATGGTATGTGCAACCAAATCAAAATAGAACAATCAACAAAATAAAGTTCTCTATGGAAAATTTTTGCAGTTCTAGCTAGAGAATTTGAAATAGCATTTTGTCTCGAGGAATGTAGGATATCTTGAATTCTTAGAAACGCCGTTGAAGACTCCTTCCAGCTATGTTGAGAATTTTGGTCATGCATGGAGTTCTTTAAGCATGGTGATCAAGTCCAAACAATCTGTTGCAAAATTCTGACAAGTTGAATGACGTAGCATATACTCTCCATCGCCCATGTCAGAGCTTCTAATTATTTGAACCCTAACTCTGGAAATTATAAAGTTAGACGTTCAAAAGTTAGACTGTCAAAAGTTATAAAGTCTTGAGCCTAATGAAAGAAAATACAACTATAAAAAAAGTTTAAGAGGTCATAGTTAGTCTTAGGTTTTCGTGTGCAAGTTATGAATAAAATCTTCCTATATCATCTTTCCTTATATATTTACTATTTTAGATTGAATATGTATCCTCCCCATTTCTTTGTTACCCTTCTCCTTTCTAATGAAGATGCAAATTTAGATTGATTTTAATTAATACTTTTATGAAGATGCAGAGTTCATCCCTATAATAATGTTTGGCACAACCAGCATTAGAAAATTTTGGTGTTCCATTTTCTAACCAGCCTTTTGTGGTTTTTTAGTCAGCCTCAGATATAACAAAAGCAAAACAAAGGAAACGTGGACCAAGACATACACACCAAAAACATGGTGTTACTATATAGGGGAGGATGCAAGCTTGCTTTTGGTAGGATGCATATATCCATTTACTTTAATTAATGTTTAGTTTAAGTGTATTTATATAAATTCAGCAGTAATTATAATGAAAATAGCAAATTAGGGTGTATTAGCACTAATGTCCCCTTCTGGTTATTTGATTTACACCAGTGTATTACTTAAAGGTGTATTAGCTCTGTGAAATTTTTTTTCTCGTTTTCAAATCTTTTACTATCTTTTATCCTTTCCTTTTTTTGACATCAAACAACCATTCTATTACTCAAACTTAAGGCGGTATGGTATGTGCAACCAAATCAAAATAGAACAATCAACAAAATAAAGTTCTCTATGGAAAATTTTTGCAGTTCTAGCTTAGAGAATTTGAAATAGCATTTTGTCCTCGAGGAATGTAGGATATCTTGAATACTTAGAAACGCCGTTGAAGACTCCTTCCAGCTATGTTGAGAATTTTGGTCATGCATGGAGTTCTTTAAGCATGTTGATCAAGTCCATGCAGTCTGTTGCAAAATTCTGGCAAGTTGAATGACGTAGCATATACTCTCCATCGCCCATGTCAGAGTTTCTAATTCTGAATGCAAAGCTGACTCATGTCGTCTTATTTTCCATGTTCCCATTAATTGGATTTGTCCAGAAATGTCTTTCCAAACTCATCCGCATCCACTGAATCGAGAGGTGAGATTCCAAGATTCATCCACCAGACATATATTCTTCAAGCATATGACTTGTGAACTAGTGTTACTTAATGGATGTGATGTTATAGGAATAGTCTCATTCGCTGAGAACCAATCTTGGCACTTTCCCTCCGCATGTTTGATCATTTCTAGGGGATCCCCGTCTATCCCTTTTAATAGTTTATCGTTCAGAACTTTTCAAAAATACTAAAGTATCCAAGCATATGGTTTTTTATCCAGCTATGCGTCTTCAATATTGTTTTTTCTTCAAAAAAAAAAAGTTCATATTGGCATAAACACTCGGTACTAGAAATATGTCTGGTCTCGATGATGTCATTGATAATGACCATGCATGTAGAGTCAGTGGACACTCAAAAATGGGATGAGTTACTGACTCATCAGAGTCTCTACATCTAGGACAATACTTATCACATCGCATATGATGACATGTCAGATTTTTTTGTTACAGCGACATGACATATTATCAGCTGCCAAATAAGATAGCATCGAATACATGTGTATATATATATATATGTGTGTGTGTATGTGTGTGTATATATATCTTGCTGTACTTTGTTCTTGTTTAATGGATTTTAAATTTTGTTCAAGGTATATCTAATTTGGTTTAACATTCCACTTAATAAAATATGTTGAAAGAGAATGATTTGTAAGTAATTTTGTTATGCTATTTTGAAATTATGTAAGAAAAAGATGATTCGTTGTTGATGAATCTAAAAACCGAAGTCGTGATATATCAAGAGTAGAATACATATGTACACCATCCATTTCAGTAAGAAGGATAATTTCATGTGATTATAAAGATAGCTTCTGTGGAACATATTCCATTGATGTTACAGAGAGGAAAACAAAAGGTAAAAGGGGACCAAAATTGAAAGTGTGACTACTGACTACTATCCACTAAGGTAAGATAAAGATAAATATTCGTTCACTTAGTAAACTATTCCATCACCGGTCGAACCGAATCTCCTTTAAAGATCTCAATTATCGTTCTAGAACTCCTTTTTACCGTTTCCCTTACTATTTTAGTTATATACAATTGGGGTAGCATGACCAATCCCATAAGAATTGTACCGTCACCGGTCACCGTGGACTCGGTTCTTATTTTTGTCGGCACCATAACTTTTCTTATTTCGATCGTTGGACCAATACGATCAGCAGACTATGGAACGTAAAATTTGATTTAAAGATTTAAGAAACTTTTTTCTTTATAATAATATTTATTATATACTAATGTGGTTTTGGAGCTTTGGGTGACATTTGTTGTTTTAAAACATCTTATCAAATGAAAAATTCTGTGTATGACTTTATGATTATTTAAAGATATAAAGTAATTGCATGGTTTCAAGTGACATTGTTACGAATTTTAAAAAGTCACAGAAAATTTCTAAACTAATTCAAATTAACTACAATATTATATAAGTATATGAATGTGTTGGGATTGTGAAATCCCGTGTCCAACTCTATATTATCCGATTAGTACGATATTGTCCACTTTGGGCTTAATTGGCAAGCCCGCATGGATTTGCTTTTGGTTTCCATCCCAAAAGGCCTCGTACTATTAGAGTTGGACATCTCTTTATATATTAGACACTCCTTGTCTAATTCTCCAATGTGGGACTTAATTTGTTATATCACATTCTCCCTTTCAAACTAAGGATCACATTCATCTCGTGTCCCACAATTGACTTCCAGGATCTTCTGATCCGATATCTGCTACACACCTCTCATTCCTAACTCATAGGATACTCATTCATCACTCATTCATCATTCAAAGGGTATTTCGGTCTTTCTTGCAGATTTCTCGTCAACTGCGCTCTGATACCAATTGTTGGGATTGTGAAATCCCGTGTCCAACTCTATATTATCCGATTAGTACGATATTGTCCACTTTGGGCCTAATTGGCAAGCCCGCATGGATTTGCTTTTGGTTTTCATCCCAAAAGGTCTCGTACTATTAGAATTGGACATCTCTTTATATATTAGACACTCCTTGTCTAATTCTCCAATGTGGGACTTAATTTGTTATATCACAGAATGATTATTTATTAAGGAGACAAATGATTTGTTACTTGTTATTTCTTATCTGAGGGTTGCGAGGCACCTAGTATATGAAAATTAATGGGAATTTGCACCCAATAACCAAACAAAAACCTAAAATTAACTAACTAACCAATTTCACATTCTTTCTCTTTTTTTCTTTTCCTATTTTCTTTATCTTCTCTTTACAAAACTATTTTTTTTTTTTGGTTATTTCACAAATAAATCCAAAATCAATTGAGGGTAAAAAAGTAATGAGGGTTAAAATTCGAGTTTATGGTTTAGTTTTCTAAAGCACTATGCGATAAATTAGAACACCTATTAATAATTTAGAAGTCCATCTGATAATTTTGGCGTCCACATAACAAAACAACCAGGACGAGTATTAGTTGATGAAACTTAAAACTGAAAAAGAAACATTATTAAATGGCAATATATATCACACTGCTGTCACTTTCTTAGTTTCTATATTTTCGATTGCGATTTGAAAAATTCAAATAAATATTATAGAGCTAAAAGTGAAGGGAAGCAAATTTAATTTAATTTAAATTTTTAAGAGCGAACGAATTATGTTATTTTAAGAATTAATTAGGAAGGAAAAAGTAAGAAATGTGTACGAAAAATAAAGAAAGATGTATTTCATGATTGGTTAAAATAATGCAAAGAAAAAAGTAGGCAAAAATAAGTGGGAAAAAGTTGAACAAAAAGAAGAATAAGTGTGTGGGGAAAATATTTTAGAAGCATAACTTATGCTACAAACACAAAAACTTCATCAATAATCCATCTATACAAGAACTAAAACGTGTTCTACATCTCATAGATTTAATACTGTACACATGTAGGATCGAGAAGCTAAGTAATTGTATCGTTAACATAAGAAAAAAAACGAAACACTACGAACATGTTTGGACTTGGGTTATTACATTAAAATGGCGTATCTCATGCCATCACTAACCATGAGATGGTTAACCTCTGAGACGCTGGCATAATCTCCAGACATCCATAGTCCATCTGTCCCGCTGACACGTGGCACGGCAAAGCACGAAATGATCGAGAAAGGGAATCGCATCATAACGGCGTTAGCCCCGTCTCGTCTTTCGTTATGAGCTACTACTCCTGCTCCTTGTGTCGTCGAAGCCATCTCAGTCTCGTCAGCTACGCGTGGGCTCTTACGAAGGTTTTGGAGGTTGCGGCGGAGTATGGAAAGCATCTGCGTCATCTCTGATCTCGTTTTAGTTTGCTCTCTCTCTCTCTCTCTCTCTCTCTCTCTCTCTCTTTTGGTTGATGAGATAGGAGTTGGGAGAAAGGCACCGTATGGGCTTCTTTTATTTGGAGAAAGATTTGCAAGTGGGCAACTTGGAATTTGCTTTTCATAATTAGTGCCCACTCTTTATCATCTTTATTTTATTTTCTTACCTATATATTTCTTATCTTTTTGTTTGTTTAATTACAACCAGAAAATTGTAGGATAAATTCCCTCCTTTGCCCTCTATTATTACTCTCACGATTATGTGATCATCCATTATACATGTTTAGGTGTACACTTGTACTAGGGATATGGGTCCCGTACAGCTTTTGAATTTTATACTTAGATGATGAAACCGTGTTATAAGTATGGATGTGCTTTCTAATTTTCAGGACAACGCCACACGTCTAAAGCAGTTTGGTTTTCATCTGAAATGCAGAAATAGTGAGCTTTGCATAAAATCTTATGGTACTCTCTGATGGGAAGATAAGATCAATGGAGGGGATCGTGGTAGTGTTTGATGCTTTTGCAAAAATCTCAGGATTAAAATAAGTATGGAGAACTGGAGAAGTTGACAATGTATCTGTCTAGGATGACAGAAATTGTAAGACAACAAACGGAAGTACGGTTTCCATTTGACTCATGGAAACATTTGATGAGGTATTTAGGCCTCCCTATGCTAATGCTATAATTGAACGTATTATCAGCAAATGTTTGATAAAACCCGAAAATATTATGATAATGGACGACTTGGAACCTTACTTTTTCCAAAGACTAAACCTTATCAGTTATATTCGTGGGAGCCGATCACAATCAAAATTATAAGAAAAAACGTAATTTGTTTGGGAAACTCGATTTTCTGTGATAACGACTCAAATACGAAAACAAGAAAGACGATAAGTTACTATAGTTGCACACTGGTGTCGGGTTTTGCTGATCACAGCCAAAACGATTTCAAACAAGTGAGTTCATACAAAAATTTGTTAACAATAAAGAACGACAGAATGAAGTGGAAAACATCTAAAGTAACCACCTATTTTCCTAAGTTCTTTAAAGCTAACATATATCTCTAAGTATTTTCGTCTCTAGATAGAAGTTCAAGATCTTGTTTATATGTTCCCTCTAAAAGCATTTCCAAAACAATTTTATAACTTCAAATATAGAGTTTTTTGCTTTCCAAAAAGGAATTAAAACATTTCAAATTTAGAGTTTTAAAAAGTGAAAGTTTCACTATACAAAAATCTAAATTTGAAGTTTCAACTTTATATTTTCATTTTGGTCCTTATAATTAAATCACACATCGTATTTATGATTCTTAAGTATTTTTTTATTTATTGTTTTAATCTTTAAAAACATGTATATCATATATATTTCATATTTATTTCTATAAATTCAAATTTTACGCATAAAATTAAAAAAAAATGTTTTAAAATAAGCTCTATTTTAAAACCAGAATTAGACAACAAGAATATTACAAAAGAAACTTAATAAAAGAACTTGTTAAAAAGATATGTGAAGATATAATTACTACACAAATTTAAATATTACAACAACACTAATAGTCTAGTAAATTTTCTCTGAATCTCTAAAATATTGTCCAAACAAATCTCGTGTAACCGAAAATGAAGCATTAGGAAAATAATTTTATGGAATAATGTGATATTTTTCTGCTGACAAAAAAGTGATATTTTACTTGTAGTTTTACATTTAATTATGTATTTCTAATTATAATTTACATTTTAGTGTAATATTTTAATAATTAATATTACAGTAATATTTATATATATGTGATAGTTTATTTATAAAAGTTTTATGGATTTATACTAATTATGACAAGTATAAGGACCATAGTGTAAACTACAAGTAATCCCCTATATATTAATAGAAAAACATTTAAAAAGTTATAACATGTAGTTTGTACTAATTAAAAAAGTGTCTTAATGAATTGTCACGTAATTAGAATGCTAATTTTGCTTACGTGGCGGCTTGAGAATCAATTGAGAATTTTTATTTCAAAATTAAATTGTTAGGAAATGTTATATTATATAGTATGTCCAATAAGGACCATTCATTTATCAGATTGGAAATATTATATTATATAGTATGTCCAATAACGACCTCTTGTGGGATATGTCCAGTTTAAGTGAGAAGAGAATATTCTTGATTAGGTTTAAGATGGACTATGAGAATTTGCTGAAAGTGACTAAGGAAATCTACCAGATTGGACTTTTTATGTCGAAATTAGATCTCTTTGTTATCATAGAGAACAGTTTGCAGATTTAGCCTAATTTTAGTTGAGAAATATCCTACGATATCAATAAAAGGACATTTGTCACAAATATAAACAATCAAGATGACCAAAATATTTCATTAAAGAGGTAAATATACACTTATGTCCTTAATGTTAACTAAACAAAACCTTAGGGTTTAGAGTTAATGAATGAGGATTTGAGATTAAGTTTTAAAATTTTATAAAATAACAAATAAATATTAAAATTTTGAAAATAAACATGAAAAATAGTTTCAAAAAGTATTTCGAATTACAAAAAAAAAATTTTAAAAAATTAAAAAAAAAATAAAAAGAAAATTTCAAAAAAATAAAAATAAAAAATTTCAAATTTGAAAACATATAATCTGAAACTAGATAATTTGTTTTATTTGTATTTGTATATCTAGGGTATTAAAGTCTTTTTACCTATTAAATAAAACAATTTGGTCATTTTCATTTTTATAATCTATTTTTGTGATAAAAACTTGAAAAATGTCTATTTAGGAGAATTGCCCATTTTAATTTCACATAATGTTAATTTTTGTATGAATTGTTTTGCCAAAGAAGCGCGTACACACGAGTATTTTTTTTTCTTCCGTATAAGTTATAATCAATCAGTAATAATGGTTACAACCTTTTGGGATAACTGATACGGCCTGGAGCATCCTCAAATACAAGGTTCTAGCGCCAATGTATGACCAGCTAAGCCACTGATAAAGACGTGATTCAAATCGCCAATCAAAGAGTTTATTGGCTTAATCTATGACATATACATAGAGGGTGATTGGTTGGGTTTTATCTCCCTACTTTAGCTTTATTTATTTTTAAATCACTAAATTTTACCAATCATGTTGTAACTTTACTTTTAAAAATTAAAGTCTACATCAAGTTATTATTTAGTTTTACCAATCATGCTTTAGCTTTATTTTTAAAGCTACAGCCAAAAAAAAAAAAGTAAAACTTTTTCTTATGTATTTTAGGCAAAAATACTACATCATCTTTTTATAGTCTGTAAAATCTGTAAAATAAAAAAAATATTTATAATATCAAATAAATTATATAATCATAATAAAAACTTTTATAAATATTTTAATTTTGAATTTGAGTGTTTTTTAATATTTAAGATATTTAAATAATATAAATATTATTTACATATCACATTTTAAATTACAATAAATTTTGATAATTTATAAAAAAAAATATTAATATAAATTATTTTAATTCATATAAAATAATAATTTTATATATACAACACATATTTTATATATTTTATTTTAAAATATCTACAGCCTATAACTTACAACTACAACAAATTTAACTACATCAAAAGTCTTTGCAGAAAAAATCTATAGTAACAACTTTACAGCTACAACCAATTTATCTACAGCTAAACATCAAATTTTTAAAGCCACAGTTGAACCAATCATCACCATAGACTCAGAAAGAAAATGGGCTCTTGATGCGGCCTTCATTAGTCATGGATTGACCATGGACCAGCAAGGACAACAATCATATGATCAATATCGACGAAAATTACTCTACCTGAATGGAAGACCCAAGTTTTGTAAACCAGGAGCTAGCAACGAGCCGGTTTGGTCAAGAAATGAGGTCGCAGCAAAATAAAAGAATTTTTTTTTGACAACAAATAAACACAGACTCATATTGACTCTGTAAACCAAATTGGTAATCATGCATCCATGTGTATGACGAAAGACGGTTGATGCCGGGCACTGCGTGCTAAGCTATCCGCCTTTTGGTTCGCCGTCCTAGGTACATGAACTATGTCTGAGTTGAGGAAACTTCTTCTTAAAAGCTTAATGTCTTCCAGATAGGTTCTAAATGCTGGCAATTCTTCGGGTTCCGAAACCTTCTTCACCAATTGAGAATAATCTGTTGCAAACGGAACCTGAAACTGCCTTAAATTTCTCATGCAAAATGAACGATCAAATCCCTCAGATCTGGCTAATCATGATATATGATGATCTATCTTTTTTATAATTTGACTCACTCGCACACTCCTTCACTGAACAGAAGGGTCTATACTGGTGGTGAACTTGCCACCCCCACATAACACCACCTAAATTAAACGCATATCATCACTTTCTTTATAGATGTAAAATCATCCCTTTAAAAAAGGTGAGACTTTTTTGAAAAGAAAATAGATAATACTATTAGAAGGAGATTTCATTAGGAGATCCAGAAGGCCACACACCTAGCCACAGTGTACCTCCGACCGGACGTGTGGTCATGCCTGTATTATCTCGTTACTTAGAGGTAAATTCTAATCATCTATAAAATGAAGGGAATATTGGGGAAAAAAGGAACAAGTAAACTAAACTATTGTCTCCTTAGCACAAAATCAAATTTTGTCACTTTTGGACTTTCACTACCCTTCTTATAAATAAAAATTCATATCAATATATTTACAATGCAAAAAATTAAGAAAAATATAAAACATGAAGTAGTCAAGAATGTGCATATATAAAAAATATTTTTGGATTCAAAAAATATTTGGAATAATAAATTTAAAAATGGGTTAAATGTGTTAGTATATCAAATCTACCATCTACAACGACTTAGAATATGCAGTCTACCTAAGACAAAATGATCTACCCAAGGTAGAATGCACAATACACCGAAAACATTTCGACCTACTAAGACAGAATAACAAATCTACATTTTATTCTATGTTCTGTATATTTGGTAGATTATAAGGCATATAAAAGTTATCATATCTGCCTCGGCAGAACATACTTTCTTCACACTTTTTCTTTCTCTACGATCTCAGTTTTACACATCTACCACTTCATCTCTAGTCTAACTTTGGTAGAATGTAAGTTCTACTAGATTTGTAAACAAAATCCGAAAATCTAGCTAAAAACAGTTATAAAATATTCCCAAAATCTTTTAAATCTTGTTTATTTCCTTTTTTTTATTTTTTTTTTGCCATAAATTAACAAACTTCTTCTTCTTCACCAACATTTTCTTCACTTTGTATTGTCAATGATGTTTAAGGTAGTGATAAAAAGCTTGAGAAGCTAAAGAGAAGGAATATGCGTTTAACTATCGTATGCCAACAAAGGGAAGAAGAAATCCAACAAGGCGAATAGTTCTTGACTCCAGTGATGAGTTTGATGACAAGGTCCCAACTCCCAACAGATTGCTCACCTCATGACTTTTCAAACTGAGTTTTCTTTTTTTCTCAAAATTTATAAATATAAAACTGAGTTTAATTTCCTTTTTTTTCAAATCCATAAATGTTGTCTCAACTATAACAAACCGTAAAGTACCCAAACGAAACACGTCTCGACAGAAAGAGTAGAGCCACAAAACAAATTTCCATACTTGTAAACAATAGAAACTAGTCACATAAAAGAGAGGTCAATGATAACATCAAGACCTAATGTGAGCAAACAAAATCAGCACAACGGCATGGTCTGCTACAATATTGCGTCGGTTTAATGTCGGCTGTGATGAGAAAAAAATAATTGGCTTGGTTCTACTGCCACAAATCGTGAACGAATCTCCAAATGTAGCATTGATTTCGGCTGGTCGGCTGTTGCATTGTGTTTTCTTAGATTTTTCCCTGAATTGAAAAATAACAGACACAAAGTGGCGTAAGAACCACATATCACATTAGCGATACTAGTCTTACAGAAGAAGAATGTTGAAAGAACCTCTTGTTTCTAGAGAAAACTTTCAATTCCACCATGTTCAAAGAGATCTTTGAAGAGTTGTAGGTTGTAGGTTGTACCAAAGGATATCCTAGCATTATTCTTCCTGGGGACCATGGTAGAGTCATCCGAATTCTCATCACCTGAATTGACCAATAACGAGATGTAGAGAACAATTAGTCACATATAACGTTTCATATGTTCATCAGATCATCCGTGTGATTTCTCTGTACAAAGGCAAACAACCAAATAACGAAAATTCACCTCTAAACTTACAAAAGAAGAAACTAGATATTCAAGAGATGCCAGAGAGAGGATTTATCATAGAATTCCGGGTGGGTCATTAAGAGAGAGAGGTGGAGGTGACGGACGAAGATACGCCGGCGAGAATACATGAAAACTCTGCGACGGGTAAACCATGTTTTTGAAATCGGTAAATAATGAGTAAATGGGACTATGAAAATTAGTTTTTCGTTTATTTTTTTTAAAAATTGTATAATTAGAGGGTTAAAATTGGGTTTACCTTAGTATTAGTTCTAAGTGGACAAGAATCCCTGATACTATTCTAAAGGGACAATGAATAAGTTTTTTTGTTCTTTATTAGCAAATTTCCCTAAAATGAAAGGAAAAATTTCAATTTTACCATAAATTTGATACCACTTTTCAAATTTACCCTTCAATGATAATCATTTTCATAAATACTTTAAGTTGTTGATAGAAAATGAAAACTAAATTAACCCTCCTAAATAATTTATACTGTGGAAACACCGTGGTCTAGTGGTCAAGGTTTAAAGACTTCTACACCCAGGTCTGGGGTTCGAATCCCAAATAACGCAATTTCTACAGGAAGAAGTTTGGGTTTCAATTCCCGGAGAAGGTGAATTATGCAGAAAATTAGAGAAAAAGCTTACAGGAGATCTTCAGCATGGCGCAAGGAGTACCGTCAGGAATGGATCTCATAGGGCTACTCAGGGTGATGCAGTCAGGCATGAATCTTCATAAGACATGTAGAATTGTCGGCTGTAATATCGTCTATGTAATATTTCTCATAATTTGTAATAGCATAATTAACCAGACAAAAAAAAAATTTATACTAAATTTTAACCCGCACATACGTGCAAATATTTTTTCATTTTATAAATGTATTTGATATTATTACAAATGTTTTAAATATATAATTTCCATTTTAGTATTACATATTGTGAAAGTCTGTAATATTATTGTTTATATTTCTTATTCCGCATGTTATGATATTAACATATATTTTAAATCATGATTTTAAGATATTAAGTTTTATTTTTATTTTTAATAAAGATTTCAAATCATTAGATTGCTTTAATGTTTACAACATATATCGTTTGTTTTTTCATGGTGCATTTCAAAAAGTTATTTTTATAATTAAAATTTAATTTGTCATTAATATTTTAAATGGATTACTAAAATTTCATAGTTTTATAATAACATATTTTTAAAATATTATATAAACTAAAGGTTATTATATACTATTATATTTTTTTATATAAACAATATATTATTCAGAGTTTCAAAAAAAATAAAAATATTATATATAGTTGTAGATATAAGAGTTTAACCTATGTTAATAAATTTATTTTTGTATAAAAATATTATATATTTTAAAAATTTTAACCTATTTTAATGATGAGTGATAATTTATTTAAATGAAACAATTTAAAAAATTTTTTTTGTTAATTTACCTATTTATATTTTTTCATATTTAATTCATGTATCACTTCTATATTTATATAATACATAATATAATTATAGAATTATAGAATTTATAGAAAATAGTATATAATTTTTATTTTCTTGTTTTATAATAAAATTATGGTTAACATTGATTTATAACAATATTATATTACTAATTATGAATATTAATTAATATTTTATTTTATAAAAATATTTAAAATTTTAAGTAAGATTTTGTTAGATTCTTTCTCAGCAGATTTTTTTTATAATTAAAAAAAATCAAAGTTATAGTTAGTTTATTATTAATGTAAATAATCAAATGTCATATTACCTAATTCTTTAAGTGGTACTACTATGACTTGTTAATGGTAGATAAAAATATGACCTAAGTTAATAGATTATATGTTTAAAAGTTTAGAAACACAACACATCCCTAAATACTAAACCATAAAGAATAATGGCAATTTTTCATAATAGCATCTTTTTAGTTTTTATCTCAAAAATAGGATGGGAAGGTAAAAGTCACAAAAATAACATTCATTAACTATTCATTAAGAGTGATCTGGTGGAGATGGTGAACAATTTTTTGGTGTCGGGGGAAATGGATCCAAGGTTAAACATTACTCATATATGTATGATTCCAAAGACAGAACGACCTACAAGGATGACGGAATTAAGGCCTATCAGTCTTTGTAATGTAGGATATAAAATAATCTCAAAGGTTTTATGTCAGCGGTTGAAACTCTATTTACCCTCTCTAGTTTCAGAGACACAATCGGCATTTGTGGCAGGTCGGTTGATCTCTGACAATATACTTATCGCACAGGAAATGTTTCATGGATTGAGGACTAATAAGGCGTGTCAAGGGAAGTATATGGCGGTTAAAACGGACATGAGTAAAGCTTATGATAGGATAGAATGGGAATTTATTAAAGCACTTCTGCAGAAAATGGGCTTTCATCAACATTGGATTAAGTTAATGATGGAGTGTATATCGTCGGTTCAATATAGGATTCTCCTAAATGGAGACCCAAGAGGTCTCATTGTGCCACAGAGAGGCTTACGACAGGGTGATCCATTATCCCCATATTTATTTATTTTGTGCACTGAGGCACTGATTGCAAATATTAAGAAGGCGGAGAGAGAGAAACAGTTAACAGGGATTAAGGTAGCTAGAGCATGTCCATCCATCTCCCATTTGCTTTTTGCGGATGATAGTTTGTTCTTTTGCAAGGCTCAAAGAGAGGAATGTCATACTATTCTGAGGATTTTGAAGGAATACGAGTTGGTTTCTGGTCAATTAATAAATTTTGAAAAGTCTTCAATTCAATTTGGACATAAGATTGAAGATTCGCTCAAGCAGGAGTTAAGAGATATTTTGGGTATACAGAATTTGGGAGGGATGGGATCTTATTTAGGATTACCAGAAAATCTTGGTGGTTCCAAGATTCAAGTCTTCAGCTTTGTGCAGGATCGCCTAAATAATAGGGTCAATGGATGGACTTTTAAATTTTTTACAAAAGGAGGAAAGGAAGTGATCATCAAGTCAGTGATTACGGCACTGCAGAATCATACGATGTCTTGTTATCGTTTGCCTAAGGCAACAGCAAAAAAATTGACAAGTGCAGTAGCACAATTTTGGTGGAGTCCTGGGGGCAGTACACGAGGATTACATTGGAAATCATGGGACAAAGTATGTGTCAGTAAGGAAGATGGGGGACTAGGTTTCAAGGATATCACTGATTTCAATACAGCTATGCTTGGTAAGCAGTTGTGGAGGCTAATAGAAAAGCCGAACACTTTACTTTCTCGAGTTTTCAAGGGTAGGTATTATAGGAATGCCTCATCTTTGGAACCGATTCGATCATACTCTCCGTCCTATGGCTGGAGGAGTATTGTATGTGCTAGATCTCTGGTAAGCAAAGGACTAATCAAAAGGGTGGGGACAGGATCTTCTATATCTGTATGGAATGATCCTTGGATCCCAACCACTCGCCCGAGACCAGCCAATAAAAATCAACATAATTTGTACCCCGACCTCACAGTGGATTCTCTTATTGTTTCCACTACGCGACAATGGAATTCGCAGGTTATTCGGACTTTGGTAAACCCACAGGATGCGAAAATCATAGAGAGTATACCGCTGAGCAGAACCCAGATGGTAGATAGGGAAGGATGGCATTTTACAAATAATGGGAAATTTACGGTTAAATCAGGTTATCAAGTAGAGAGGATTTACCCGGATAGGGAAAAATTACCAGAATTAATTGGACCTACGGTTAATATGTTAAAGGCTTTTTGTTGGAAAATAAGATGCCCACCAAAAATAAAACATTTCCTTTGGCAATTGGTTTCAGGGTATGTCGCGGTTAAGAAGAATTTGCAGGCGCGAGGGATCCAAGGAGATATATGTTGTGCACGATGTGGAGCGGATGAGGAGTCAATTAACCATGTGTTTTTTGAGTGTCCTCCAGCAATTCAGGTTTGGGCGCTATCAAAGATACCAACAAATCCATCTATTTTCCCGACATATTCCTTATTTACAAATATGGATCACCTTTTCTGGAGAGTTGTTCCACCGATGGAGGATCATCACTTTGCTTGGATATTGTGGTACATTTGGAAAGGAAGAAATAATAAGGTTTTTAGTAATCTGGAGATAGACCCTAGAGACACTCTTAAGCTGGCGGAAACGGAATCCACACTATGGGCAGAGGCACAAATTTCTGAAGGACCAAACGGTGGGTACACAGGTTCAAGCATCTTTGCCGCCAATTTCTGGATGATGGTGTTTTACAGATGGTTCGTGGAAAGAGGGGGATAGGCTCTCTGGTCAGGGCTGGTTCAGTACTTTAGAAGGTTTTGAAGGTTTAATGGGAGCAAGGAATGTAAGGGCTTCTCTAACTCCCTTGCACGCAGAGATGGAGGCGCTTCTATGGGCTATGGAATGTATGAGGAATCTACGTCAATACCAGGTTACGTTTGTAACGGATTGTTCTCAATTGGTGAAGATGGTTTCGGAACCAGAAGAGTGGCCAGCTTTTGCAAGTTATCTGGAAGATATCAAGACTTTGAAAGAAAGTTTCACAAGATCAGAGATTATACATGTACCAAGAACGCAAAATACAAAGGCGGATAACCTAGCACGCAGTGTCAGGAAACAAACGTCTTTCGTCGTTCACATGGATCAACATCTCCCGGCTTGGTTTACAGAGTCTATTTGAGTCTGTAATGTTGGTGACAGAAAAAAAAAGACTATAATACCCTCAATAAATAATACAGCTAACAAAAAAAAGACGAGTCTTCTCTCGCCGTAGTCTCCTACGATCTCTCTCTCACGACGGCGGCACCAAGACGACGAGCACTGTCATCAACTCCGGCGACGACGAGCACTGTCATCATCTCCGACGAAAGCACGACGCTTTGATTGTATTCTCTCCGATCTCTCTCTCACGACATGACGGCGGCACCAAGGCGACGAAATCCCAATCAACTCCGGCGACGACAAAGCACTATCATCAACTCCGACGAAATCACGAAGCTTTGATTCTCCAACGCCATCTTGTTGTGATTTCAAAGTCTAGAGTTTTGAGATTCAAATATGAGGCTTCAATCTTCAATGATAATGGTTTCAGAACTAATAAGTTTGTTTTGTTGTATTAATTGAACATATAGAACAAAAAAATTCAAGATTCACTTTGAGCAGTACAAAAGCTAAGGTAATCCATCTTATCTTCTCCAAAAGTTTCTATCTTGATGGGATTTGGTTATGCCTTTAATATGTTCAATAGAATGACAAAGCCATTATGTGTCATTTTTAAAGCACTGATTGAGAAATATGATTAATAATCCTCTTGAGCAATGTTGAACACTCAGGTCTTGCGATTATCTCCCGACCTCTTGCCATCAGTCTGCTGCTCATACTGTCTTAAGCTTAGCTTTTCTAAGTGACATGTTATTTTGATTTCTTCTTTAATTTCTACTTTTATATCCTTGCTTACGTATTCATTTGTTTTTTGTTTGCGTCTCTTGAATGTGTTTAGGAAATGTTGCTTATGACATTGTTAGTTTCTTGTTGCTTGTGCTTGTGAAGCTGTCTAGTGTTCAGAATAATTTCAGGAAGCATTTGTATAGTTTCAGCAAAGCCTTCCAGAACATCGGATGGTAACAAATTTTGGAACTTTTTTTTCTTGGTGTCTTGTTCTTCTTAGGCATGTTGATATCTTTGGGAGGCTCTTGAATTTGCTTATGAGTCTCTTGTTGCTTGTGCTTGTGAAGCTGTCTAGTGTTCAAAAAAATTTTAGGAAGCATTTGTATAGTTTCAGGAAAGCCTTCCAGAAACTCGGATGGTAACAAATTTTGAAACTTTTTTGCTTGCGATGCTTAGGCATGTTGATATCTTTGGTAGGTTCTTGAATTTGCTTATGAGTCTCTTGTTGCTTGTGCTTGTGAAACTGTCTAGTGTTTGAAAAAAGTTCAAGAAGCATTTGTGTAGTTTCAGGAAAGCCTTCCAGAACATCGGATGGTATTTTCCTTGTTTACGCAAGATAGAAATAAGATGGGAGATTCTGATTTCGGATGGACTAGGCTTGATAAAGAGGATGATACACACGTCAATACCAAAGAAAAGTGGTATGCAAATCTATGCATATTAATCAATATGGTGTACATATACTTCGTAGTTAGATCATGTAGATAATTTATCTGTGTGGTTTACATAGCGAGCTCTTTTTTTTGTTCTTGCAGATATGATGGGATGCTAGATACAGAAACATTGACCAATCCCACAAACAGAACTGTGGCTCATTTGCTGAAGCATCCCAAGGAATAAAAAGAAAGTTGTGTAAGGTATATTTCATCCCATGCCATTTTATAATCGTTCATATAGAGCTTTATACAGATTTATTGTTAACTTAATACTCAGGTGTTGATTTTGTCATCACTCAGTTTAGGTTGCTGTGTTAGAGAGGAGCTTGAGGTATTCAGAATAGTAACCAACATCTCTCTTCATGTCTAGAAACAATCTTCTCTTTAGTCCTTTCATGTGAAGCTCTTATTCTTGTATTAGTTGTTTTGTTTTGTGACTTGTTGAATACCATTCTTATTACACGTACCTCCATGAGAACTACATTTTGGAAAACTCATGAAGTTTGTTTGCTCTTACATGTTTTTCTTTCAAAACCAGATTTGGTCTCTTATTACAATTGTATGCAATCACTAAAGACAAAAAATAACTTCTCATATCAATCAATCTAAATTAAAGGAGAAATAAAAAATGTCATACGCTGTAATGAATTTGCCTTTTCTTGAGTTGATGCATTGGTATGTGAAGAAAGACCCAACAGGTTCTTTATTGTATGCGATGTTCACAACCTGTTTCTTGTGCAAACCATTATATATTGATTAATATACATAGTCTTTGTTATGGATGGCTATCTTGAATTGAAACTCAATCTTCAAAAACAACCAAAATAAAACAACATAATCAAAATCTATAAAAAAAAATCATTGGCTATAGAAATCACCAAATAGAGTTCATTGTTTACAAAAGAGAGAACACATATCAAACAGAGAACATGGAAATAAAATAACTTGAAGCATTTTCAGTAATTATATCAAGAAAGTGTTAAATGTGGTATCATTATAAAACACACATGTTCTCTAAGATAGCTTGTAAAACTTTTAGGATGAGTTTCCAGAAAAGAAAATGAATGTGTTTTTTTGCATAAGTCTGTTTTCGAAGAGAATCAAAAGCGTGTAAGGAATGTTAGACAGTTCTTGTTCAGGATGGCTATCCTGAATTGAAACTTAATCTTCCAGAACAACAAAAACAAAATAACATAATCAAAATCTATAAGAAAATTCATTGGCTATAAAAATTTCCAAATAGAGTTCTTTGTCTACAAAACAAAGAACACATATCAAACAGAGAACATGAAAATAGGATACCTTGAAGCATTTTCAGTAATTCTTTCAAGAAAGTGTTAAATGTGGTATATTATTATAAAACACACATGTTATCTAAGATAGCTTGTGTAACTTTCAGGATGGGCTTCCAGAAAATAAAATGAGTGTGTTTTCTTGCATAATTATGTTTTCGAAGAAAATCAAATGCGTGTAAAGAATGTTAGACAGTCCTTATTCTGGATGGCTATCCTGAATTGGAACTTAATCTTCTAGAACAACCAAAACAAAACAACATAATCAAAATCTATAAAAAAATTCGTTGGCTATAGACATCTTCAAATAGAGTTCATTGTCTACAACAGAAAACATGAAAATAGGATAGCTTGAAGCAATTACAGATTCTATCAAGAAAGTTTTAAATGTGGTATATCATTATAAAACACACAGGTTATCTAGGATAGCTTGTGAAACTTTCAGGATGGGTTTCTAGAAAATAAAATGAGTGTGTTTTCTTGAATAAGTCTGTTTTCGAAGAGAATCAAAAGCTCACGAGGAAGAAGTCTTGAAAAATTATGTTACTACTCTAATAGAGATCAAAAAATCAAGGCGTTTGAAAAATTAACAAAGGCTCACGAGGAAAAAATCTTGAGAGTCGTAAAAGATCTGAAGCATCTTCTCATTTCTCCTCCAACGAAAGACCCCGTTTCTTTGACTGATGAGTGTTATTAAACAACAAGAGAAAACACCGAATCAGTTGAAAACGAAGAGATCCAACGAATATATGACTCAACAATGTTCAATTTCAACACGAAGGTGAAGATGACAACAATAATAGGATACAAATCAATTTCAATCACAACAGCATATCAAATCAAACTGAACTACAAAATCAAAGAGGTCTGATATATCATCGACATTAAACACTGAATTGGAATTAACTAATCATCAATTTATCATTGAATGATGATACCTTGAAGATGATGAGAAACAAAATTGAAGGACGATCAGATGCCGTGACGTTTGAGACGACTAAGACGACGCGGAGACAACAACAGCGGAGACAACGACAATGGAGACAATGACGGAGACGACGGAGGTGATGAGGAGACAACGACAGAGACGATGCAGAGACAACAGAGACGATTGTGGAGACGATGCGGAAATGACGACGGAGACGATGGTAAAGACGATAACTCGACGAAATGTTTTATTTTTATTATTATATAATTTAGATTATATAACAATGGGATAGCATGGTCGTTTGCCATCTTTTAATGAAACATTTTTGCGACATTGGACCTTGAGGTCTAGATTGGGAAGAAAATGTTGGTTTAGTGTTATCTAAGACCATTTCTCAACAATAATTAAGGAATCCTAAACTAAAATGTTATTGTAATTTTAATTGAGTGTATTTTAAAAAGTTGTAGCCAAATAATGGTATTTCAAATAAGTTCTCTAGAATGAAATGCAAACTGATTTGATCTCTCACAAGTAATGGTATTTTAAACAATTTATCTATATTTGATCGTGTTTGTTAATTTTAGCCCGTTTCCCCCTCTTCTAACACTAATTCATTTCTAAATACTCCTTACAACCTATAACGAGTTTGTTGAACATTTTCATGTCATAGCCAAAAGTACATTTTCTAAATAACCGTATGATTTAGTCTGGTAAATTTGGTTCGATTCTTGAAAAAGTGTATTATATTTCCAGAAAGTGTCTAGACACTGAATGTACCGATACGAAAACAAGAATTTTTTCTTTTTGCATAGGACTAGAGGAAAAAAAACTAGACATCATGGGTTGTAGCAGAACCAAGTAGTTTGTCTTCTTCAAGTGAAATCTCAGCCAATGGATGCGATTTGGTGATCTTGTTCCACTCATTCTCTACTCTGAAAAATACCCATTGAAAGCGTCTAAACATCTCCATGGCGGTCACTGCGAACACCGTTATGTAGTTGTGCCTCAAATGTGCCGATAACTTGTATGTCCATGCGCACCTCAGCACCAGATTGCTCCCTATCACCCAGAAATACACCTGCAACGATATTCAACGGTTCCAAACATCACAGTATGAAGAAAACACAAAGACGTTTCATCGGAAAGTGGAAGCTGAATCTCACCCATTGTCGGCCATATAAGAGATGTGATATGTTACTTGGACGGCTAAACTTGAATATCTTAGTGAAACCGCTACAAAATAGAAACAAAGTGATGTGACTAATGCTTATGATATAAAAACTTGTTTATAGGATAGGAAGACGCAGTTCCAACCTATTACCTTAAGTCCCAATCTCGAGTTACATCCCAGTAGAATGAGTAGAGTGAGTTGATGACACTTGAGAAAAGCCAGAGAGGTCGGTAAAATGATGTCCAGCTCTCGGGCATCACGTGGTATTTAAGCGCAGAAAGAAAGATCACAGGCACTGCTGTTGAATATTTCAGAGCTGAAGAAAAACCCACAAATTATCTCTATAAGATTGATGATGCGGAACAATTGAACATCAGTGCTCAAAGGTTAGGCTTTTACCATTTAAAAGAGATGATTTTTCCTTTGTATCCTTGTACTGTCGAAGACATTGCAAAAGACGACAAATGTAGGGGAAAACAAGAACCAAAGGAATTGCAATTTGATGACTGCCACAGACAGCGTCAGCTTCAAACCACGCAATTGTTGCGACCTGAAAGTACAGGAAACTTCTTTGACTTGATATATCACACCATTCACTACAGATAACAAGGTATGAAACCCGTGCAGGGTTGACAAACAGCCAGGATTCCATTGATACATCATATCTTAGCGTTTGACAAGAGCCTTGGAGGGTAAATTGTTCGTAGTACAGATCAAGCAATTTGTTTCAGGTCCTAGGAAAAATCGAACTAGTTAATCCAGCTTAACAGATATTCAATCTATATTAGCTGATTTGGCAAATATTGGCATTTGTCAATCTTGCAGGATTAATTTTTGGTAGTGCAGATGGATCTATACTTCTTCCAGTTCATAGGAAAGAATGGACCTAGTTTCTCCAGCATAAGATATTTCAAATCTATATTAGATGTCACAGATATTTAATGGACCAAGTAAAGAAGTTACCTGTCTATGCACCATCCGGCAGACGGAGCGCTCTAAGTCAGAAAACACCTGGCATATAAATTACCCATGTCAATCATAAATGAAACTCAGTAGAATAATATTAATCCGCACAGAATAAGACGCACAAGAGAAATAAGGATTCAGTTCCATTCCTTGGTATATTAGATTTACAATGCAAGCAACGACAACGACATTTACACCTCCATAAAACCACATCAAGCGAGCAAAACATTCGGTTACAAGAGTCCAAATTTACTACCAGTAATCCAATTACAAGAACATCAATTGACACACCAACAGTCTCTTCTCCATGAAAACCAGTTCAACACTAGCAATTCTACTCGAACTCAGCTCAAACAGAAACACTACCCAAAACACACATAAAAGAACCACAGAGCTTCATCGAGAAGGAGCTACGACGTTTCACAATCCGGAAGCTCCTTAATACCCTAAACCGCAACCTTATCAAAATCATCAATCAACATAATTATAAATCTGATATGATATATAAAAAGAAGGCACTAGTTAGTTACAATAAGCCTCCTGCTACCAATCCCATAATTTCTAAGAACATAATTATCAGAAGTAAGCTTTGAAATTTCATACCTTTACCATGGAGGTCAGAATATCTGCCAAAAAGAAGTCCGGAAATGTAATTGGCTGTTAAACAAAAAAAACTGAGATCAGATCTCCATGCTTGATGAACTTATATAATGTAGGAGTTTGAACAAACTTAGCACTTCTATTAACTTGGAGATTTGTCAATCGCAAGTGTAGTTACAATCAATAGGTGTTACAAACATTTTACCTGTAGTGGAAAAGCTATCCTCCATAATGTTCTCAGCAGAAAATATCGACTTGACAAGTAGAAAATGTCGAAGGGAAATATCAGAACCAAAGCAAAAGCAATGTACAGGAGCACCTGCACCAGTGACACACAAATAGCAGATGTATCAGACACATAACATTTGCAAAAAAAGCAAAAGAGAGAAGACGCTAACCGGTTGTGAAGCAGCCAAAGATACTTCACCATGAGAATAGAGATATAGATAGGCAGTCATGCTAGTAGGGACAATGATTGT
This sequence comes from Brassica rapa, assembly GCF_000309985.2. Lineage (NCBI taxonomy): Eukaryota > Viridiplantae > Streptophyta > Magnoliopsida > Brassicales > Brassicaceae > Brassica > Brassica rapa. Next base: position 7,409,390 of record NC_024798.2, on the reverse strand, counting down.
CATCCACATGCTACACTGCAGCCCAAAAATCACACAACAACTGAGAATAATACGGAAACAGAGAAGCGTGTGTCTACTGTTGGATATTAAAATAGAAAAGTAAAGCACCTTCCACATCTCTCGATGAGTGAGGTGGTTATGATCGAGATCAAAGACTTTGGCGTAATTGACACTTCCTTGAGAGAACACCCATAAGTTGACTCCCCAGAGCCAAACCATCATGGTCTAAAGGCAAAAAAAGAGAGAAGATATATAACAAGAGGTGTATCTATCTAAAGAGAGTAGATGAATCTTAACTTACCACAAGAAGAAGAGGATTGTAATAAAGAAAGGCTTCGTACAAAAACAAATCTCGCAGGTCAATACTCATTCTCATAACTGAATCCCATCCAATCTGTTCTTCAAACATCATTAAAAAGGGCAAAAAAAAATTCACATTCAAAAAATTTACAGAAGATCACTACTAACCTTGCAGCAACATAAAGCCCAGAAAAGAAACAAAACAACCTGAAAAAGTTTCATTCAAACGATACCATTATAACAGAGATGTAGGCTCAAATAAGTCTTCTCATTTCAGGAAGCAAACCTTAAATCTCCAAAGGAAAATAGGAGAGGGAACCATTGTTGTAATCTGAAGTGGTGAACTTGATCCTTTAAGGTCACCCATTTCTGAATGCCCGCTTACACCTAAACCCAATTACGAAATTAATTCTCTTTGTGTCAGATCAGATCAGCATCTACAACATTTCTAGCTTCCTTCATTTTAGATCCACGCAATCAGAAACATGCATTTTGAATCAGAGGGTTACCAGGATCGAGGAAGAGGGATTTGCTACCAGACTTGCGAAGATGAGGACTGCCTGTTACTGGATTTTCAAACATGACCAGAGTTTCATGATTTCGGTTCAAGTCCGTATCATCATCATCACTTCACACGAGATCTCGATCGAGAGGAAGAGATTTGATCTGGGGAGGGTTTGGCTTTATGGGCTGCAGAGATCTTCAACGCATTGAGTAGAGATTAAGCGAAACTCTCATTCATTCCTCCCTTTCCGTTAAGAGATTTACAACTCTTTTTCCTATTTTTATTATTTATTTGTCATCATCATTTATATGGGCTTCAATAAAGCCTGTAGGCCCACCATTGTTTCTATCTTTGTAGCGGACGGAGTTATGTTGAGAGTTGAAACAAGTGAACAAATAGAGGCGCAAGTCCTAAATGATACGAGTTTAAATATACTAGTTTCGTCTATTACATCTTTACGATTAAAATTTTATTTTAATTACTTTGTAACATGATATGTTTGAATTTGTTTTAGAAATATATATTTTAGTATTTTTATTTTGTGCTCAATTTAACTATATATATTACAGAAATAAATTAATTTGGAATAGTTTGTTGCATAAATTTTAGTAAACTTTTATGTAGGCCGTCTTTTTAATTTTTGAATTCTTCTTATGAAAATGGTTATGAATAATGTATTCAAAATATTTTCTTCAATATTTATGTATTACTTTAAATAAAAGCAAACATATAATCTGATGATAAACCAAAAACTAAAAGGATACTTGAGATAAAAAAAATATGAATGAAAAAAAACAGACAATGATAAGTAATAAACAAAGAGGCAGAATCACAAATAATCATTTATCACACACCTATGATAAAATCGATTATGTGAGGCTGTGAGATATAGAGTTTGGCTAGACTACAGATAATAAAAATATAGACCTGATCTGTACGCAATAATCTCAATTGTTTTGGTACTGAAAAAAGGCTTAGATGGATTCAACCTCATCTTTTGTTGTTTTTCCAATTCCTCAAATAATCTTTTAACTGTTTTATTATTTCATAGATCACCCATTTATGTGTTACAATCCCACGTTTAAATGCTTAGCTAAATTTGAGAATCAATTAAGATTGTAACACATAAATTTGCAACACATAAATTTCTAGATAGCACTTATGAGGTTACTTAACGTTTAAATCCTTGCAATCCCATGCCGAGTCACAGAACGAATTTATTAGCTACAGAATCGGTAAGAAATGGCGACGGAACACATAATTTTGCGTTTTAGTTAAATTTATAGCAAAATCGTAGCGGTCCGTAGCTACATAGCGACGAATGAATTTCGTAGTTTTTCTATATCTAATTAGCTATGAATTAGGTAGAAATTTTAGTTGTCGCGATTCATGTTAGTCTATATTTTAAAATCAAAATATATTTATTATATATACACACAAACCTTGAATAAAATAAATTTAAATCTTAACTGTAAGCCCTAAACTGAAAAGAAACTAAGATCTACTCATTATAAAAAGTTATAAGTTTGTAAATCTGTTTTTCCAATCAATCTCAAACCCTAAACTTGACAACAAACTTTATTTATCAACTCCCAAATCCTTACTTTAAGTTAAATCCTTACTTTAAATTTTAAGTTAAATCCTTACTTTTATACCACTAATAAAAATTTAAATCTGATCATATTAATCATAAATTAAGAATTTTTTTTTTTTGAAAACCATGAATTTTAGTCTTAAACCCCAAATCCTATCCCCTAAACTCCAAACCCTATTCCCAAAACCCAAATTAACCATATTCCCAAAATCCCAAACTTTAAATTAATCATAAACTTAACCTGTAAACTTAAAATTTTTAATTATTGAAATTAAATCATAACCATAAATCCAAAATATAACAAATATTTATATATATAATTTTTAAAAATAAGTAAGAAAGGTCCCGACAAAAAAAAAGTGTTTTTCAAAACCAATCCATATTTTCAAGTCAAACCCAAAACCGACCTTTTTTTTTGTCCATACTATTCATCAATAAAATTTCCATACTATCCTTGTGTTTTTGAATTATTCACAAAATTGCCATTTTTATTTATTTTTTTATTAATTTCGAAATTAACAAAAAACCAAATATACCATAACAATTTCTTCTTATTTACAAAAATGTCGTCATCATCAATTTTTCAACCACCATGAACCACCATTTTTGAGCTCTAAAGCTCTAGAATTCAATTTTCAACCACTTTTTTTCTCATTCTAACCCAAAAAACTTCATTTCCTCTCATCTCCTCTACATTTCCATCTAAAAAACTCTCATAACTTTCATTTTCATAATCACAAACTTCATATTTTCGAGTTTCTTCATTAGTGAATCGTTAAAGATGCTTCTTTTTGCTCATATGGAGTTTGGACGGTTGAAAAGGTTGGAAACGAGCCTTACACAGGAAAAAGGTAACTATTTACATGGTTTTCGTTTTTTTTCAGATCTGTATCGCGACGGTAGACTGTTTTGTATGTCTACGCCTCTGTGGAGACTTACGATGCAATCTATTTGTCAACGCATTGGTTAGTATTGCAATTGACCAGACAAATTTTTTTTCTAACGCAGACTTCCCCAGTAATCTCCGTCTTTACCTTTGATAACAAAAATAAAACTTTCGGTAGACTTACTAAGACGTCTACCTAAAAAAGGTTAGTTTTTCATTTGACCGAACTTTTGACTTTTCAAAATAGACTTTAACGGAAGTCTACAAAATGTAGACTGCCAACGAAGTCTATAAAATGTCAGTTTTGCATTTGACCAAAACTTTGACTTCGTGGAATAAGTTAGTTTTGTGTTTGACCAAAAAGTTTAAAAAGCAATCAAAAATTTATTAAACTGTAGACTTCATATGCAGTCTTCTTATCTTAGATAAAAAAATGTAGACTGCGTATAAAGTCTACTTTTTTATTTTGGTCAAATGAAAAACCAACCCGTCGGATTTGAGAGTAGACTTTACAAGAAGTCTACACACCCGTAGACGTTCATTTCAATCTACTGATTGGAAGTCAAACTTGGTCAATTGCAAAACTAACCTCTTTCAAAAAAATTCAAACATGTAGACTGCATATGAAGTCTAGTTCTGAAAGTCAAATCTTGGATGAATTCTGGTCAATTGCAAAAAGTAACCTTTTTAAATTGTAGACTGAAATGAAAGTCTACATGTACAAAATCACAACTTTTATTCAACTATAGAAAGCAAACCGTAAAATGGTCAATTGCAAAAACCAACCCAAAGAGTAGACCTATTTGACAGTCTACGTCTGTAAACTGAAAAGAACGTCTACATCTCAGAGACTGAATATTAAGTATGCATAGAAAAATCTATAAAAATGTGAATTTTTGTATTATTCATTAATTTTTTCTAGTTTTTTTGTTTGACAGTGTGTGTTAGTTAATCCTAATGGATTTGAGTGATTTTGAAAAGAATTTTTTTTATAATTATGAAGGTATAATTCATTTGATTTGACAATGTCGTTAGCTAATAATTGTAGACGTATTTGTAAGTCTTCGTTTATAGTTTTGCTAGTAAGGCTGAGCTTGTTTCAAAGCTGAAGTCGGTGGCTGTGGAATATAAATTTACATTCTCAGCATATAAGACAACGAAAACTCTGTATGTGGCTAAGTGTTGTGTTCAAGGATGTGGTTGGAAACTTAGAGCGAGTGTGAATCATGGACCAAAGACATTTTGGGTGACAAAATATTCAAAAAGGATGAAGAATCGGAAAGGTTGAAGAATGTTCCTTGTGCATGATGGCTGTACACATGGTAAACTTCTTGAAATGACACAAGAAGATTATGATCTGGACAACAAAATTGAGAAGATGATGCTAACATATTCTTTACCAAACATCATTTAAAACAAATGACTCCGAATAGGCAAATACTCCTCTTATGCATGTCACGAATAATCGACAAGTACGGAACTTGATCGAGTTATCTAAGACACACTTTGTACGCCTCTATGTATCAAGCCTGCGCCAAATACACTAGAAATTTTTGGATTCACTATATGTTAGATAATAAGTGTAGACGTTTTTGTAAATCTACAAATGTAGACTGCAGTTGAAGTTTGCGTCGTAAATTCTATTAAAAGTGTATTTGTGTATTATTCATCATATTTTTTCATGATTTAATTATTTTACAGTGTATGTTAGTAAAACTTTAATGGTCTTGGATGAATTTCACAATTTTTTTTTTTTTTTTGACGTCAAAAGGCTATTCTATTACTCAAACTTGAGGTGGTCTGGGTAACCAAACCGGAATAGAACAACCAACAAAATGTAACTCTCTACGAAAAGATCTAGCAGTCTTGGCTAGAAAATCTGCTGTCTGATTTTGCGCCTGTGGAACGTAAGTGATGTTGAAGTCCGGGAAGCATATCTGTAACGTCTCTATTCTCTCCAATTCCGTCGCAAAGCTTGGCCACGCCTGAGGATCCTTAACCATAGAAATCAGTTCCTTACAGTCTGTCCCAAAGCTCTGGCAGGTCGAGTGCTGCAGCATACTCTCCATCGCCCACCGCAGTGCTTCTACCTCCGAATGCAAGGCTGATTCATGTCGAGGGAAGATTTTTGTCCCCATAAGCTGACTATTCCCAGAGCTATCCATCAATGTCCATCCACATCCACTAAAGTTAGCTGAAAGTGTCCAAGAACCATCTAATAAACAAATATTTCCCAAGCATACGACTTGGGGTTCCTCATTTATAGTGTCTTGTGATACTGGTTGTACCACTTCATTAGCCTCAAACCATGCATGGCATTCACTTTCAGCATGTCTAACTAGTTCCAGAGGATCTCTATCTATTCCCCTGAAGAGTTTTTCATTCCTAGCTTTCCAAATGTACCATATTATCCAGGGATAAGGATCCCTATCTTGCTCTGGCTCCATGATACTATTTTTCCTCCAGAATAGATAATCCATGTTTGTGTAGACGCTCGATACCGGAAAAATATTTGGGCACGTCGGAGTTGAAGATAAAGACCATACTTGACGGGCTGGTGGGCATTCAAAGATTGCATGTGTGACAGTCTCCTCTGCTTCTCCACATCTTGGGCAGTAATTATCACACCTCATATTGCGTCTAACTAAATTCCTCGTTACTGCCACATGACCAGTTAACAACTGCCACATAAGATGGCATATCTTCGTAGGGGCCTTCAATTTCCACGCAGAGGCCTGGAGCTTTGTAATACTTGGCTCCAAAACTTCCTTCTCCTCTGTTAACTTTAATAAATTCTGCGCCACCCAATATCCAGATTTAACCGTGTATTGGCCACTCCTTGTAAAGTTCCAGCAGAAAGAATCACGACGGTGAGTTGAGCTTATGGCCAAACTCCTTATGAGTGGTATATCCTCAGGATGAACATAGCTCTCCAATAGTCCCACATCCCAATCCTTCAATCCCTGATCAATAAGATCGCTTACTCTCATGTTAGGATTCATCACAGGAGCTATGGGGGCAGCTGGCCTGGCGGGATTCGATGGAATCCATGGATCCTCCCATACCTTAACCTCATAGCCTGAATGTATCTTCTGTCTAATCCCAAGTGACATCAATTTTCTTGCAGCAGAAATGCTAGTCCACACATAGGATGGGCTGCTAACCGGGCTTACTCTCAGTGGTGAGCTCAATCTATAGTACCTTCCCCGTAAAACTCTGGCGACCAGGGAATCAGGAAACTGTACTAATCTCCATAGTTGTTTCGCCAGAAGCGCCAGATTAAACTCATGAATCAGTCGGAAGCTAATTCCACCCTCCTCTCTGGGTCGACAGACCTTCTCCCATTTCACCCAATGTATTCTCCTTTTTGGGGGATTCGAGCTCCACCAGAACTGAGCAATGGCACTTGCCAAATTTTCACATATCTCCAATGGGAGCAGGAAAGTTGACATGACGTATGTCGGAAGAGCGAGCAGAATGGATTTAATCAGTACTTCCTTTCCACCTTTTGAGAGCCATCTACCTGTCCATCCATTCACTCTATGCATCAGCTTATCTTTCAGAAATGCAAAAAGTTTGCATTTAGACCCGCTTATATCTTCGGGGATGCCTAAGTATGTTCCCATTCCTCCTTCATTCTGTATCCCAAGTGCGTCTTTAATCTCTTGTCTCGTATTTGCATTAATCCGCTTACCAAAGAGTAAGGAGGATTTGTCGAAGTTGATGCATTGACCAGATGCTTGACCATATTTCCTGACTACTTTCATTACTTCTTCACATTCACGGGGCTCCGCCTTACAGAAGAAAAGGCTATCATCAGCAAAGAGAAGGTGTGATACCGACGGACACGTGCGTGTAACACGCATCCCTGTTATCTTCCCTTGTATCTCTGCATGATTAAGAAGGCTAGCGAGCGCTTCCGTGCATAGAATAAAAATGAAAGGAGACAAAGGATCTCCTTGTCTTAGTCCTTTACCTGGAATAATATTCCCTCTTGGCTCTCCATTCATGAGAACCTTATATTTCACCGATGTAATGCATCGCATGACCCAGCTAGTCCAAGTTTCTGAGAATCCCATTTTACGCAGGACAGCTTCAACGAACGACCATTCCATCCTATCATATGCTTTGCTCATGTCTGTCTTGATGGCCATCCTTTTATTTCGTCCACTTGGTTTCGTTCGCAATGCGTGGAACAATTCCTGAGCGATCATAACATTATCTGAAATCTGTCTCCCAGCAACAAAGGCTTACTGGGTTTCCGATATCAAACCTGGTAGCACTTTTTTCAACCTCTGGCATAAGACTTTAGAGATTATCTTGTAGCTGACATTGCACAGGCTAATGGGTCTGAATTGAGTCATTGCATTAGGCTTTGTTATCTTCGGGATGAGACATATATTTGTGTCATTCAGTCCGTTCGCCATCGTCCCCTCGAAAATAAATTTATTAACCGTAAGAGTTAAATCCTCCTTTACTATATCCCAAAATTTCTGGTAGAAAAGTGCAGTCATCCCATCTGGTCCTGGAGCTTTCTCTGGGTGCATAGCAAAAAGTGCCAATTTGACCTCCCATTCAGAGACCGGAGCTGTAAGGTCGTCATTCATAGCACCAGTTATCGTTGTTGGCACCTGAGCTAGCGCCTCCGCGATCTCCTCCGGGATCGATGATTCAAAAATCTGCCTGAAGTAACTAGTAGCAATGGCTACAAGTCCTTCCTCATCCTTAATAATATTCCCATTCTCATCTAAGAGCTGCGTGATCTTACTTCTTGCTCTTCTTTGCTTCGTCAAGGCATGGAAAAATTTTGTATTTCTATCTCCCTCTCTCAGCCAAAACACCCGACTCTTTTGCTTCCAGAACATCTCTTCCGCTTTAAGAGCATGTGAGAGTTCCTTCAGAGCTGCAGCAATTTCTTCAGTTGTGGCATTATCATCTGCATACAAGCCTTCCACCTTTTCTTTAAGTTCCTCCACTAATTTTGCCGAATTGACATTATTTTGCTTCCGCCACTCACTCAAGGCTCTCCTGCAGCTGACAATATGTTCCATAATATTCGCGTTTGGAGGAAGATCAGGAGATTTCCATCCATCAAGGATAACTTGCCGTAGCTCCTCATTATCCAACCATCTTTTATCAAATTTAAACTTCCTGGATCTTCTCGTTGGCTTTATGAGTATGTCTGCAAGAATCGGACGATGATCCGATCCCCATAGCCTCACATACTTAACAGTCGAGTGGGGAAACTTCTCATGCCAGTCCGCATTTCCCACTGCTCTGTCTAAGCGACATCGAACTGTTGATCCTCCTGCTCTCTTCCCCACCCAAGAAAGCATATCTCCCGTAAAAGGAAATTCTAACATGCCACAATCATTAAGCATCTGCTTAAAAGGAAGAAAAGAGCTATCAGGGCGTTGTCTTCCTCCTGTTTTCTCGTTATGACATGTTATCTCATTAAAGTCTCCTATCATGAACCAAGGTCCATTTCTAGTTGTTGAGAAACGCGTAAGACGTTCCCAAACCTCATCTCGTCGTTCCAAAACAGGGTCACCATAAACAAACGTCATGAAAACTTTTATTCCATCAATGATTGCCTCAATGTCAAACATTCTGTTATTCGAAAATAAAACATTAACTTGAAAATCATCCATAAAAAATAAAGCTAAACCTCCGCTAAGGCCAAGTGGCTCAACGGAAAATAAATGATCAAATCCTAAATCGGCCTGAATGTTTTGCAGCAGCGGCCTCCTATTCTTCGTCTCAGAAAGAAACACAAGTCCTGGGCGATGCTTCTCACACATCTCCGTAAGGCGTCGAACTGTGAGGTCGTTTCCAATCCCTCGACAGTTCCAACTGAGTGTCCTCATTTATACTCATGTGATGAGTTTTTGGAACCCATCAATCCACCACTTTTGGACACTCCATTGGAAACACCACTTCTCTGCCTCTTTGAACTATGGTCATGTTTCCTTGACCTGCTCGAATCTCTAGCCATATGAGCTCCGTGAGACGAAGAAGAGGACTTCCGAGGAGATCCTCGACGAAGGATCTCAAATTTTTTGCTCTGAAGGCCCAATGGGACATTCATTTTATTACTTTGTCTGCTGTGCTTCGACCCTTTATTATCAGGTTCTGAAGTCGCAGGCCCCCTCACAACACTGCTCACAGCCTGCTGCCCTTCTCTCTCTTCCATCTCTTTGAGGTCAATACCAAGTAAATCCTCATATATCCCTTCACATTCCATCATTCCATCCTCCTGATTGTCCTCAATATCCATGTCATTCAAAGCACCAATAATCTGATTGTCTGCAGGAACGGTTACCGGCTCGTGGTCACTAAGGCTCGTGAAAGAAAGAGAGCGAGTAAGCTCCTTTGCCCGCTTTGTGACATTCTCCTCCATGTCATGGTCAATACGTGATGGCGTTACAATAGCACTGGCCAATCTCTTAGCACCTCTAGCACTGATACACTCTCCTGGCCTGCCGCTTTGATACTCAATCACACCGTGGGAACCATTTTTACTTGTACCAGTAGGTTGTTCATAAGGAACAATCTGTCGAGAGCTTGTTGGTGTTGACGCTGGCGCCATTGGCGCTGAGACTGGACGCTTAATAGGCACGGCTTTCGCGCGCCAAGTCTGCTTCAGATTACGGTCATACGGACCCTTAGAAGCTCCATATCTATTGCTCCGATTAGGATCATTGTGGCGTCTCATGATCCTATCAGAATGCGTAGCACGGAGATTACCAGGCTGATGCGTCCTTTGTGCATACTTCCTGTCATCCTCGCCATACCTCGACTGAGCTGCGTGTCTGGCAGGTTCCATACGTTGCCCATAAGGCTGACGGTCGTATACATTTGGCCTCTGCTCAGTGTGAAAGTTATGAATTTCACAATTTAATGTGTTATATTTATACA